>NW_009918555.1:64545-153292 GCF_000696875.1 Nestor notabilis
AATTGGATGTACTTAATAGAAATAGTCATGTTTGAAAGAGTTGAATGCATCTGCCTTCTTATTCAAAGGATGAGATACCTTCAAAAGCTTGATCAGTGCGCAATGACTCCAGGTAGCAAGAACTCAAAATCAGACTATGCTCACCCACAATTTCATTAGCACACTGCCCAGCGACCAGGGACACCGGTAGCAGTCAATGGGTTGCAGTGCAAGGTAAACACTAGGTAGCAGCGCAGTCCTTGGGCACTGCTCTGGACATGCAGGAAGACAGATAAGATGCAAGGGATGTGGTTTAATTAGGCCACAACTTTATTAAGTTAACTCATATGAGATCTATCCAGCACAATTCTTTCTTTAATCAGTCCCACATGGTGGAGGGTTGCCATTAGCCCTCCTGCTCCCTACAGCTGGTAACCAGTCCTGCACTGGGACTCTACCACCCATTGCATGTACAAGGGTTGAGTCTTAGTTTCACAAGGGAAGAGGCACTGTCACTGCCATAGACACCGCACCCGGCACCAGCTCAGCTTGGCAGTGATGCATCCAGCTTCACTCCCATGAGGAGAGCCTGCAGCACGGTGCCTATCCTTCTGCCACCGGCCCCGCAGCTGTGACAGCCCAAAGATGCTGCTGGCACAGCACAACAGTGCGCTGGGATAAATGATCCCCAAGATGTAAAAGAGAATTAGCACCATGTCCTGGAACATAACAATTTTTTTTTTAATTGTCTCTTTTAACCCTGTAGGAAGAATGTAACAGCAAAGGTCTATTTCAGCAAGGGAGATCTGTTTCTGAGGGAGAAAAGAATTAGGCTTCTTCCAGCTATTGTCCACAGCACTGCACAGCAGCCAGCGTTGGGGTTTTTTTCCCTCCTGATGAAACACAGACTACCTTCCTGCATTAGAACATTTTGGTGACTTCAATTACCCAGTTGTGTGTGTTTGGGGCAGAGAGAGGGGAGAGCCCAAATGCAGAACAGACATTACTCTGCACTGTCAAGTCCAGCGCTTGTCACCAAACTGCAGTGAGGGGCTCATCCCCCATGCATGCCCTCACACTTGCACCTTACAACCAACGTGTCCAAGCTGAGTGCTGTCACTCACTTCGATGCAGAAATACTGCCTATGTGTGAGTCAAGAAGAGCTTTTCATCTCTCTATGGGCTGAGCATGCTGTTTTCCTGATCAAAAGTCAACACAAGAAGCATCCTGCAAGGGCCAGCTCCAGCCCGTGGCTGGGGTCCACATGCCGGGCAGGACTGCACTCCCCAGATGGGGTGGCACAGCACGGCTGGCAGGCAACATACCCTGCTTTGAGGTTTCTCACTGGTGTGGTTTCCACAGGGTAACTTGAACTAATAATGTTTGTTGTGTAACGGACGCTCCTTTTTCTCTACAAAACATCAGGGGTCAGAGGAAAAGGGCATCATCTGTTGCATAACTTTGTTGTTACAAGTTCACTGCACTGGAAGCTACAGCATCATGCCCAGGATCCACTGCGGGACCACGTGCAAGGCTGTACTGCTATGCAGCAGTGGCTATTCCTTCTGCTGTGTGACCCCTGTTCTTTGCTTTTCTCATACACAGCATGATGACTTTTTTTTTTTATATTTCAGACTACCATTAGCCTTTATTTGGCTGCTGCAATCCAAGGTCTTAATCAAGCCCAAGGCTAAATTATGCTGGAAATCCCCCGAGGGAACAGAGGTAATGCCAAGCTGTGGGCTCCTGACTGGAGCCCAGTCTCTGACTCAGCAGCTGTGTGACATTGTTTATTTTAAGCTGTATATGTACACATACATCCAGAGAGAGAGTGAGTGTGCAAGAGAGAGATCATGCATGTTCACTCTTTCTCAGGGCTGCTGCAAGAATCAGCAGCCCCGTCCTAAGCACGCATGCTGAGGCTGCTGTTGCTGTAGCGGCCAAGGTGTGCCCACGTTTTAGCATTGCAGTGTTTCATCAGAGTGGAAATGTGCTCTTCCTAGCATGTAAAAAACCTTGACCCACTTTTTCTCCATCTCTCCTGGTGGATAACTCTGGGTCCCTGTCAAAGCAGTGGGAGCCATGAACCTCCAGGAAGTCTGTCCCCCAAAACCATTCCTTTGGGAAAGAAGCCATCTCCCACCTCTCCTCTTGGACCTCATGCTTTGAAGGACATGGAAGAAATCTTTGACCAGGGCAAGCCCCGGAAGCCACATGCTGTGCACTTACTCCCCAAGCCTTGTGCAGAGTTGGTTTCTCCCATTTGTTTTGTACTGTGCTGGGCTCCTTCCCACCCCTAACGCAAAGCCAAGGCACCAAACCCTGGTGGTCACTTAGCTGTTGCCTGTATTTGCTCTGTGCGCGTACAGTAACACATCTGTCGTATTTCTTAAGTGATAAGAGGCTTCCCCCAACAGAAGAACTGGATCATGCTGGTTTTGCTGTTGAACAAGAGTGACTTCTGGGGAACTCAGAAACCACCAGACCTCTGATGGATCCAGCACTGAACCTCCCAAGGAACCAAAGGAGTCCATGCTCATGTTCACCCATCTGCGCTTTCCCACCAAGGACAACTGAGGGGACAGGCAAAGCGCAGGACCTCACATCCCTTTCATTTGGAGCAGTCTGATGCCACAGACCTGTGGTGAATCCTGGGGATGTGGAAGCCACTTCTCTCCCATGTTTCTTTGCTTGCTAACCACGCAACCACCTTCACATGTCACAGCTCATGCAAAATGGCTGTCATCACTCACTGACATAGCACCCCATATACACAAGACCAGTAAAACCCCAAAGGTCAGCAGCCACCTGACTTCAGTCTGCAAGACAGCCCATCCACTGGGTTTGATAATCCAAACACATACCTTCCCTCAAGGGACAGTCAGAATTTAAGTGATAGTCTTAAACTTGAGGCACAACTACAGTGTTTTTGACAGTAGCTTTTTTTTCTCCACCATAAATACACATTTAGGGACACACAGCCCAAACAAAACAAAGAGGTTTTTCACTTTTACTCAGTTATTAGCACCTTCTGTGACTTTGCTCACAGATGCTATTTTAAAGCAAAGACAAATCAAGTGGTATGAAGTTGCGCAGGTTTCTAAAGGCCAAAACGTGTGTCGTGTGTTTATTCAGAAGATTTATGGCTCTATTTTGCCCTCAGACAAGTAAAGCTGAACGCCATGCATCTGGGGACTTTAACCACAAAAAAATTCATTTACCCCTCCCACCTCCAAGGTCTTCCGAGGATATGAGCACCAGAGGATCTTATAACCTCTTCTCCCTTGCTCAGCTAGAAAGTGAAAGCAAGAAACTGCATTTAATTTGATTACAGAAGTTCTTTACAGGATGAGCGGTAAGGCCGCGGTCTTGCTTTTGTTCCCCAGGAACATTATCTTGCCTTCCTCCTAGGAACAAACCCAAGAGCACAAGCTTTCCCTTGGAACTGCTCCCTCTCCAAGTCTTTTTCTAAATCAGCTTGCTTAACAAGTGCCCAAAGTCACACTACAAGATTGCTAGATCACTGGTTGTAAACTACCTAGAATTTACCCTCCATTCAGATTATCGCTGGCATTAGTGCACTGATCTAGTTAAGTTCCATAGATGTTCATTTCTGTCAAAGATACTTAAGTGTCATAATGGGGTTGAATCTGAGAGAATCCGTGATGACGACTCTGGCTTTTTTTTCTTCCCTTTTTTAATGGTATACACCATCACGTTCCAGATTCCATGACTGCTCTGGTTACAGAGCCAACGATGCCTGCCCATGCTGTTAACCACTTTTCCAACACAAACACATCTCTAACCTGAGCCCCACTCCTCTGCTGGTGGGAAGCATCCTGGGAATGTTTCTTAAGCCACTATGGGGCAAAGCTGAACTAGTTTAACAGCTACCAGAGGCTGTTCAAGCTAACCTGACACTGAAACAGGGCCCATATCCCAGAAGCAAATCTATGGGACAAACAATTTTCAGCAGATGGGCGGAGGCATCTCCACCTTGAATGGCTCTTTGCCAGATTAACACCTCCTCATGAAGGGCAATTTTTATTGTCACCTTCAAATCAGCCTCTCCGCTTGCTCCCTGTGGTTTATGCTGACTCCATTGATAGACATGGGGAAATTAAGCAACAGGGTATTTTTATGTTGTGAAGACCTGTCATTAGAAGCAATCAGATCTTATTTTAATATATACGCTGTGTATCTCTGCTTGCTGGAAGTCAACAGGATCACAAGAGATGAGCAGCATTATGCTATATCCTCCAGCCAGTTTCCTAGGACATCCGGCTGGAGCAGGATCTCTTGGCGTGCAAGGTGGTTATACTCTGGGCATCATCAAGACCCCAACACCTCTGCAGGCCTGAGGGTTATTTCTTTTCAGCTGTGCCACTGCTAATTCTTCTGTCTCACCCCAGATAAAGACTTCCCTGAGCTTTTTTTTTTGTTACCCCACTTTGGGGTAACCCCACTGCTCTGTAGAAGTCAATACAGCTGATATCCCAAGAATATGAGCTTACTCTGTATCTACTGATGGCTCTAAGGAAAACACTCGTGTTTGACCAGAAAGCAGAGATGTCAGAACGAGGACAGAAATTACACTCATACTTGTAGCATCGCTTCCTTTCATTTAGAACATAATGTCAGGGATACCTCTTAAAGTACACATATTTCATCCCAAGAATACAATTTTCATCTGTAGTATGGCTATTACAATATTACAGCCCAGAGCAAGATGACACTAATACCACATGTGGTATACACCAAAGCACAGAGTTTCCTCTTATAAATCAGTCTATTCTGCACACAGTTAACACCCCCTTGTATTTATGTTGCTTGTATTTTTTCTTCTGTGTCCCTCAATTATGAGCCTTCCCTTCTTGCTGTAATAGGACATTTTCTGGGAGGAAAATTAACCTTTCTCGCCAAGCAATTGGGGTTGCCCAGATCTCCCAGACCACACACACACACACACACCCCCCAAGGGAGGAAAACATGCTGGGGTCTGCAAGGTTGACAAAGTGACACACGTCAGCTGCAAGAACACTTAGATCAAGATTCTGGAAGATCAAGAACTCAACACATCTGCTTATGACTATTTTCTGTATATGTATAATGAAATATATATATATTGCACTATAATGCACGAGTCCACACGGCAGAGTTTCAACTTGAGACAAATGACTTCCAAAATAGAGGGAAAGATGAAAAAATACTGTGACGGCTTTGGTCAGCATTGACATTCATGCACCCCCGGTGCCAAGACACATGCCACGTGTCCAGGCCCCTTCTTCCATGTTCCTCTTGCAGCTACTGATGGCATATCAGCAGCTTGTCATTATGTAGGGATTTAATCTCAGGTGGCTATTTTATAACCCTTGCTTTGTCCCATCTCTAAAATTAACATCTAGCATTAACATTTTTGAACGTGACTTTAAAGCTTTCAAGCAAATATAAGTAGAGATAGGCTCATATAAAATAGGTTTCCTTGGCATGCCGACAAGCCTTCTGAAATGGCAGGCATGAAGGCTGTCTCTCTTCATGGGGTACAGTGCATGCTTTGGAACTGTTTGATAGTTTTAAAGTATTTCTGATGCAACGGGTCATAATGCTTTCCAGATGTGTACATGGAGTGCAAAAGGTAATGGCACAGACACTTCACTGTTCTACCTCTCGCCCCTTTTCTGCCTATATTAGAAGAAACAGTCCTATCTTATCTCTAGTTTACTAGTAAATAGGAGTTATTCACTTCCCCCCATACTGAACTGAAAATGTTGTTAAATGTACCATAAACAGAACTTATGAACTTTTTTTTTTTATGTGATTAAAATGGTCATAACTATCTGATGTTTCTTGCTGATTGAATCTGCCACTTCCATTTACTAGGAAAATAAATAACACATGTTTGCTGTCTTTCTAAAAGGTTCCTATTTATTCTGTGGTCATTTCCCACTTATGATATTTCCAGCTTAATTTCATAAAACAGCTTTTACATGGCTAAAAAAAAAGCTCTTATTGTACATTGTCTTCAAAATATTTTGCCTTTGAGCTGTGGGCTTTTATTTGTAGGAACAACCAACCACCCTGTTTGTGAGGCCTGTATTCCTCCAAATTAAAAAGAGAAACAGCTGTATGTCTTATAAACGTCTGCAGAGCTCCGGCAAGATACTATTGAATTGTTTGCTTCCCTATCTTCCCACAGGACATGCCTCCTAAATCCACTGCACGAGAGAAAAGCATAGGTAAAAGCCAAACAAATGTTCGCCTCCGGGTGCATGCTTGTAGGCACAAGTCATCCGTCCATCTCCAGCAGAGTGTCCAGCTACTTTTTGGGATTTACAGGATGTAAATACAAACACTGATTTTTTGATAAGAAGTGATGGACCAACACACGAGTTGATTAAATTTTCTGAGCAAGGGCTGCAGCACCTAATTTATCAGTCATCAACACAACACTAACTACAGCCCACTCTTGGCATTTTATTGCCAGGTATTTTTCCTCAAGCCCCAGGCTGCTGGGTTCAAGGGATTCCTTGAACATCTCATCTTGCATTCACTGATCTCTCCACTTGTACAGGTGGAACGAGTGGTGATTGCTTTTAAACTACTTGGTATCAGAGCTAGGAGGAGTGACTTCGAGAACAGGAGGTACTGTCAACTCAAGGCTCTGGACAAAAAAGGATAAATAACAAAGATTCATGGCTGGTTTTGTTGAGAAGAATGACAACAAAACTTTGAGCTGATTCTTGCAGCCTACCTCTCACCCCAAGAGTGCTTCAGGTGGATCATCTTTTGCTGACTGCTAACAACTGCTAACAAGACCCACTGTGTGCTCAAACCACTCTGGGTCCTGCAGGATACTCATGGGGGTCAAGAGCTGGTCCCATCTTCCAGTGAGGGGTGTGAGCTGCATCCCGGCACATCAGCCCTCACACATGCCTACCTTGTGCAGAGTTGCTGATTTTACAAGATGTGCTGTGTTGTGCTCACACATAATGATGAGCAGATTTGAGCCCTAAATCTGGAGAGCTCAACAGCTGCCCCGAAGTCAAACAGGAACAGAGACAATGCATAACTGAAATGGCAAGTCATGGGATAATTAAATTATTTGTGACAGTAAACCAAAATAGAAAGAAACAAAAAAAACCTAAAACAAACAAACAAACCAGACAGAGCCATATGCTCCCATGTGCTGCATGCCGCAGAGCAAAGAGAGTTATTGCAACACAGCACAGAGACCCCACACCCCTGGCCAATGCTGTGCTGATCATGGGCCACTGCAACACACCAGGATGGAAGTGAGGCACAGATAGGGCACATGCAGGCTGAGCCCCTGGAGTGCCCCTCCATCCACCCTTGTGCAGGGATGCAGCGTGGCTTGGGGCTGCTGTCACACAGGCCCCCAGGGCTGAGCAGTGCTCCCGCAAGCAGTGCTGCAGCCCTAGGCTGCCGCACCGTTCACCTATGCAAAGCTCTTCTTAGAGAGGCTGCTGTGTCTTGCCTCCTTAAAACAACTGTGTTGTTTCAACAACTGTTAAAAGGTAATGAAAAGACCCTTTTCTGATAGCAGTACAGGGGACCCAAGGTGATATAGGTGAATTCCTCCATAACAACCCATCTGCTAGGTGTGCTGGGATGGCTCAGCTGCCAATGCGGCACTATTAATTTCCTCCATCAGCTCAGAACAGCATTGTGCCTTATCTCCTGTCATGCCAACGTCTGGAGCACAGGTCTCTGCTCCCAGGAGCATCAATTCCCCTGGCTCCCCTCTGGTTAATGGCTGTACAGGACTTGATATCACCATGCTGGCCGGCAGCTGCTGTGCAACTGCCCTGCCAGGTAGAGCATCACACGTCTCATCTCTGATCCTGCTCCTTAAGGCTAAGGCCTCTGTAATGTGCTCTTTCCTGAATGAGAGACACGTTCAGCATTGAGTGATTAATGCTAGCAGATAGTAAAAGTCAAAAAAGTCAGGAAAAGAAGTTCCTAGGATCTGTCAAGCAAACTAGAATAAAGGAGGGGAAAAGAAGTGCTAAACTCACAATTAACCCCAAATAACAAAGCATGTTTCTGCAGGTGATCCAAAACCTGTCTACAGTTTCTGTGGATGGATCCTTAAGAAGTTTTCAGTAGACAACAATTAGCCCCCTTTACCAGCATGCAGGAAAGGATTGGAAGCTGTGTTCGCATCAGTCCCTCCATGACCATGTTGGGGATGCAGATCCACAACAGCATGTAGTCACTCTATTTTTCCTGCCTACGAACTACACCTGCAATCCCCTACAGCTTGGCATAAGCCATGTCCTTTAAATAAGCCTTCAAGGAAAGCACACAAAGTCTGTGGAGGGGGTCACTGGTTACTGAAGGGCAGGCTAAGCAGGCTGTAAGAGTGAGGGGCTCCACCAGTGGCACTCACTGCTGCCAGGTCACAGCTCCTGCTTCACTCGTGCATGTGTGGTTTCCTTTTTAAAATGGACAACTTGCAGAGTAGGGATATGGGAATATGGTCATGCTTATGGGCAGCAGCAGTCTCCACCTTTGGATTTTAATTATACATTAGAACTGGACAAATTATTCATTGGGAACAGTCTGGACTCAGGGGAAAGAAAATACTGCAACCAAAGCCTTTGTCAGGACACTTAAAATATACAGAGCGGATTTGTGCACACACATCTTACAGCAGAGCTATATTTAATGACCAGTGTGATCTGTAGGCTAACTCAACAGTTTGTGTCCAGTTTTGCCTGTCTATAAAATTGCTTAGAATTATTCTGATGTATTGTTGATTCTATGATTGTTCTTCTTAACATATTACCTCTGCCATGCTGGATTTGCAACCTTTAGCTCCAGCTTCTGTGCCTGCATCTATCCCTGCCTGGAAGTAAAGTGCCTGGAGCTGGGCTCTTCCACCCAAAACAAGCATTTGCCATAGAATGTCTTCAGAAATGTGAAGAAACTCCTCCAATACGCTGCCTGCTAATAAGCCAGCAGAGTGTCTACACTTTATGGTGGCTCAGGTTTCTTAAGCATGCCTGGAAGTATTTGTCCCATCACCAGTGCCTCAACCCCAGGCTGCCCAGGCAAGCTGCAGCCGTGCCATCCTTCCTGCTGCCAAACCCCTCCCCACTCTGCCCACAACAGCACAAGCCTCAGACATTTTCCTCCCATTCTTTGACTGGGTTTCCTTGAGTGACAAAATCCCATTTTCACTATGCAGCACCCCCAGAATTATTTTTTCATGTGAAAAATTACTTTTTCCGTTAAGCTTTGTAGATTTTACGAAGACCAGGCCCTCGTATGTAATTTGGTTGATGCTTTGAGAAGGGAGAGGGGAAGCAAACTAATACTAAAACTTTGGGAGGGAATTTTTTAATGAATTAAATTTAAAGGGGGAAAAAAAAAAAACCCAAACCCCAAAACACACAACACTAAAATAGAATGGAGTTAGATATTTACAGCTTAATGTTTTTTTAAGTCAGCAGAACAAAACTCTGGTTTTCCTTATTGGCTGTTAACCACAATAACATAAGACTTGCTCAATTTCATCTTTGTTCCTTTAATATTGGGAATTTCTTTTCTATTTTACTGACAAGGAAACATCCAGTTTTCTGGCTGGAGCCTACTATGTAAAGAAAGCATAAAAGGCCTCGTTACTTTTTAACTACTAGCAGGGAAGCAATTGGAATAACTGTATTCTTTTCGGTGAGTTCAGCAGCTGGTAGCATTACTATTTCAAACACCACATTTATAGCATCCCGTCTCCCAGACTCTTTGAAATAACATCAATACAGGATGCGACGACCGTGTCATACACACATGTATGCATGGGGGTTGATGTATGTTACAATGTATTTGCTAATACACAATGGATCGCACTGCATCCTCCTTCAATTAACCAGCCATGGATTTTGCAGCACCAGTGCTGGGATTCAAACTCTTAGTTGTGAGTTCAGAGGGGTTCTGCATGCACTGGTTGCAGTGGGACTCAACACAGCTGAGCCAGTGGGGTGTGTACCTCAGCCGCTGTGTCTGTGCCATGCTGGCAGGGCCCAGGGCCCAGCCATGAGACCTGCACCCCCTTCCAAAAGGCCTGGCTTTCCCCCTTGGGAGAGAGAAACCAGACAAATAACAGGGACACTCAAGGAGATGGGGACATGTCCGTCCCTCCCTCCGCAAACAGAAATCTTACTCCCACTGCGTCTCCCCACAGCATCTCCTTTTTCAGAGGCTGTCTAAATATTACATAGGTTTGGAATACAGAATTCAGAGGGGGTTTGGAGTAGCTTTTTGGGGTGTTTTTTTATTTTTTTGAACCCACACAGTAATTAAACCAGTGGGTTAAACAGCGAAAGAGAGAATCTGCCTCGGGGCTGAGGAATACCATCCCCACCAGAGACTAAACACTGCAAACCACTCTGCTGGTAATGGATGGGCATTTTAAAGGAGGCAAATGATAAACAGCGATGGAGCGTAATTGGCGCTGTTTGTTGTGCGCTCGCTGATGAAATGCCAGCAAAACTGAGTCACTTCAAAATGACATGTTTATGTGACATCAAAGAGGCTGAGCTGACTTTACATTATATCTGTGACAAATGTATATATTGGATCGCTGTTTGCCATTTAGACCTTCTCTGATTACTTCTCATTGTAAAGAGAAACATTTGCGATTCTGCTCACTTGGTAAATCTGTAGAGTGACTTGTTAGCAACACATGCAGGGAAAGTTGTTGAAAAGCCCTTCTGGGCCTACCGTAGTAAATATGTATTCACACACCCGATAACGTGCTGCCGCTTGTTGCCTGAAAGATGAATGCAGACAGAGAGGCACACACAGTAGTGCTTCGACACGTGCTCCCAGCCAAGTATTTGCACTTCAGGCACTAAACCCAAGCCGCCTCCTCCTCCTCCTCCCCCCCGGACTCTGTGCCCCCTGGACCCTGTGTGACCCTCGCCATCAGGCACCACGGAGGTTTGCTTTGCTGTGGCAGTCCTGGGAAGTGGGGCTTGCACAGGCTGCCCAACTGAAATGTTATGATTAAATTGTCCTGGGGATGGAAAATAAGCAAAAATAGCATCAGTGCTTGTGTATCAGGAAGGCACAGAAGCAAAAAGTTGCTTTCCTTTCCCAAACATGTCTCTGTTGCCTTTGGAGATGGGGAGGAAGCCTGGGGAAGTATTCAGTACTGGCGTTTCCTGGGTGGGCTGTGTTTTCCCTCAAACCCAGCAGCTCTCACCGTGGCAACACAGTGGGATGCAGCATCCATCAGTGGGGCAGAGGCTGCAGGCACTAGAGCTGGCACAACTCAGCGGCAGGCTGAGTGGTGGTACAGGCAGAGCATCTCGGCTGCCCCAATCCTCCAGAAACACCACCCGGCTTGTCACCAGGTCCCTTGGTACATGTGGCTGCCCCCTGTGATCCCTGCATGCCCCACAGCCTTGCAGGGAGGTCAGCTGCAGTGGTGGAGTGGGGTACCCCTGTGCAGGGAAGCCCATTGGGAGCATGGGGCAGCTGGAGGGAAGCCAGGAAGCTGGCACCATGCTTGTGAAGCCAGGCAAGCCCTTCAGGTAAAAGCCGTATTTGATGCATTTCACCACCATCAGTCATGGTTAGTGCTTCTCCTGCTTACTAGCAGGCAGGTAATGTATTCAGGCTGAAGGGACCATGCTCCACTGGGATGCTTAAGCATCTGCTTCATCAGGAAAGCTAGTGGCTTCTGTGAAGGGAGGGAGCAGGGTGCAAGGGAAAAGCACTTCAACAGTGGGTAATTCCTGCCCAGATCTCCCAGATTAGTGGGTCCTGCCGGGGGAAGACTTTGGGTGTCCCACAGAGAGCAGACACAGGCAACTCCTCTCCATTTTTGTCACCTCTAAAAGACCGCATCCATCAGTCCTGGCTATGGAAAGCCTTGGAAGATGCAGCCCAAAGTGTCCCCTGCAACACTGCGGGCCAGGGTACCACAGAGGCCACCAGAGGACTAATCTCTGGCCAAACCTGGTGTCATCTGATGATGGCGAGAGGAGGAGAGAGAGCTCAGACAGTCACCTGCACCCTTATGCACTCTGGAGCAGTTAGTGCCTGCAGGATGCTCATTCCCAAGCAAGCAGGATGAAAGCAAAGGAGCAGTTTTGTCCATGGCCAGCTTGAGAAGCAGCTTTCTCCTCCAGACAAGCCAAAGGAGAGGGGCCAGACACAGAAACCTAAGAACATTTCATCATCAGCTGAGCATCAGCAGACCTAGAGCCTCAAATCCATTTTATAAAGCCAAACACAAACCTGTGACACCAGTAACAGCCTTGCACTGCTCCCTGCTTCATGTACTAACTGTGGGAAAGCAGGTTTTGAGCCTGAGAACAATGCAGCCACTTTGGGAATGAACAGCACACTCCTCACCAGAGGGACCCAGAGCTGCCAAGGGTTCCAGGCCTGGCTGTGGCCCCATGGCAAGTCCCTCACCCTTGGCACAGGGTAGGCAGCTAACAAAGCTGAACACACCGCAAGGCCTCCCCCCTGCCTCTGTGCGTCGATACATAAATAGAGAAAAGATTTTCAACCTGCTTCCTATTACTTCTGTTATGTTTTAGCCTTCCTTTCGCCCCTGCCCCTGCCAGCCCCAGCTATTTGCCCAGCAGGCAGCAAGCAGGACTGGCTGCTGTCACCCACCCATCCACCAGAGCATTTCTGCTCTCACAACAGGCAGCAGCTCTGCTGTCCTCCAAGAGAGCACAGCCTGTCAGGACACACAAGTCCCAGCCCCAGGGGCTGCAGCAGCCTCTTAGCACTATCTGGCCAGCTTCTATGTTTTGTTTCAACCTCATGAGCTATTCTTTTTCTGAAGCATGTTTATGATTATCATAGTGGAGGAATGCACTAAATACATAGCATAACTGGAGGAAGGAGTTATTGCTGGGGGAATGTATAACATGTGTGCGCACAGCTCTGTAATGCTATCCCTGCCTCATTGATAAACTCGGGCAGATTTTAGAGGCAGATATATTTGTAAACATTACAGGGAGTGGATGTTCTTTGAGCTGACACCCAGAGAGGGCTCAGGAAAGCCAGTCTGCACCTCAGCATTGGTGTTTCCCCACAGGAAGGTGGCCATGCTGCTCCCTGGCCCCAGGAGCAGGAAGGCAGCACTTCTCCCACCGACCCACCATGCAAACTGTCTGAGCTGCCTCTCCTGCCTGCACACACTCTCATACTGACAGCACATTCACAGGGTGGGGCTTCAAGCACTAAAGACTCTTACATTCCTCATGTAAAAGCAGAGGTCTACTTTTGCCCTTCTTCATGAACGTACCCTCATTGCAGCCAGTGGGACTCACAAAAATTTGTCTGTTCCAGGGAAAAAATAAGAAGCCTGGCACTGAATGTTTCTGCATTTCACTTGCTAGAGATGCAATTCACGTGGATAAGGAGGACAGGCTTAGTTTATTCTTAAACCAATGCCGTGACAACAGCACCACCATCCCCCTCTGCAGAGGTGAAAACTGAAGCCCCAGCTGTGCTCTGGCTCACCCATCATCACCAGCCTTCCTGCAAGTCCTCCCTGGACCTGCTCCAGCAGCGATTCCCCTGTCCACAGCAGGCTATGAACTCCTGGCTCACACCATCCCTGGTGCAAGCTGTCCTGCCGCTGCCAGAGCCCCTCCAAGAGGCTCCAAGCACTGAGGCCATCATCGCCCTGCTGCAGGCCAGACCTTGGTTTTCTACTTGTTAGACATCACCTTTTATTCTAGCCCATGGCACCACGTAACACACTGCTGCAGGAATCAAAGATATGGACCTGTTGGAGACAGTCAAGAGAAGGGCCACAGAAATGATCAGAGGGATGGAGCACCTCTCCTATTAGGAAAGCCTGAGAGTGCTGGGGTTGTTCAGCCTGGAGAAGAGAAGGCTCTGGGAAGACCTTATTGTGGACCTGCAGTACCTAAAAGAGGTTTGTGAGAAAGATGGGGAGAGATGTTTTAGCAGGACCTGTTGTGACAGGACAAGCGGTAATACTTTTAAACTGAAAGAGGGGAGATCCAGGCTGGATGTGAGGAAGAAATTCTTTACAATGAGGGTAGAAAAACACTGACACAGGTTGCCCAGAGACGTGGTGAATGCACCATTCAAGGCCAGGCTGGATGCCATTCTGGGCAACCTGATCTAGTTGTCCCTGATCATTGCAGGGGGGTTGGACTAGATGAGCTTTGAAGGTCCCTTCCAACCCAAACTATTCTATGATTCTATGAAGTTCCAGGCTTTTGTGCAGTTTGCACAAGGGTAAACACATACAGGCCCAGAGTAGATGTGGCTGTCACTGCAGGCACACCTGGGCAGAGGAGATGTCTGTGCCCTTGTGACTCATGCACAGCAGCCTGGGAATGAGCACCACCCTGGAAGCTGTGTTGTTCCTGGAGCTCCAGCACTCCAGGGCAGCTCCATGCTGGCAGCACCCTGCACCCAGCCCAAACACATCCCCAGGGGAGACAGTGCACTCTCAAACACGCTCCTGCCTTCTCCCCTCTGCAGGGGACCACTAGATTTGGCCCAACAAGCATGTTTACTGGTGGGTTACAAATAATTGCACATGTTGATATGCAATTGTTAATATGTCTGTTGATATTGATTAAATAAGGAGTAAGATGTTTCCCTTTTCTTTGGCGTGGCACTTTGCCTGTTTGTTTCTGGCTGGCGCGAGCGCTGAGCGCTGAGCAGCAGGAGTGACTGCCAGCAGCGCTTGGCCATGCCCGCGCCATGTGCCGGAGGCTTGGGAAATGGGCTTCACGTTGGGTTCCATAGGCCGAGCCGGGCTGGCATGTGTCAGGCCTCTCGGATCCTGCCGGAAGAAGCATTTTGAAGCAAAGTGTTTTTCTGGGGTTAGGAAGGTTTAGCGTAACCCAAGGTTTAGGCTTCAAGTCCCTGCCTTCCCTAACACAGCTGGGATTCAGCGCCCTCCATGGGCACCTCGTTTTCTGCATCAGCTCACACCAAAGGCCGCAGTTCCTGAAAAATCATTTTCCTTCCTGGTGTGTCACCCTGGGCATGAACACAGCAACTCGCACCCTTCCCACCCCAGTCCAGGAGCTAGCTGAGACCCCTGCCAGCCCCAGTGCTTGTGCCACAGCCGGGACACCAGCATCCCCAGCACCTCTGGTATGGGACCCTGCCCTTGTCGAGCAGGGACACAATGCCACCTCGCAGGAGGGTGCCCTGCGCTGCAGCCTTTGTCCAGCAGTCCCTCTGCCCATGGGAACGGTGTTTTGACATGTTCAGTTGGCTGTAGCAGTTTGGGAAGCCTCATCCAGATCCAGGAGTGCAGGAGGAACCCTCCACCATGAACCAGCCTAATGCCCTGGTCTCATCAGCTCTGCATGTGTGCCTCAGCTCAGTCCTGCAAGAGCTCTGCAGTTTCCTGTGCATGTACTGAGGCAGAAAAACTAAGGGTTTGCAGGATCAGAGCCTAATAAGAAAACAGGTACACTCAGAGCACCATATGGGCAAGCCCTGTACACCTTCAGCTGGGGACGTGGGAGATGAAATGACCCTGGTAATTCAATGGCATGTTGTTAACATGTATGTTTTTTCCCAGAGCAGTTTCTTAAGGAGGCAAGATTTATGCAACTACACTACTTACTTTGCAGTCCTTTCTGGTACTACTGCACCCTGATGGCTGATTTCAGTCAAATGTAATGCTGCAGAGGAATCTCAGATGTACCCAATTCCTGTAAGTCTCAAGAAAATACATAGAGAGATTTGAACTGCTGTTCCCCCTGAAGAACAAGACTGCAATGTGAAATTACCCATGCTATTAGATACCACAGATCCTACATGGGAAAACAACACTATGAATACCCCAGCCACAGGAAAAGCTTCAATCAGGATGAACGCAGGATAATCAAGCCATGGGAGAGTGCGCCAGAGAAAAAACAGGATTCATAAGTTCTGCTGCTCTTGCAGCAATCTTATTTCCCACCACCCCCACCCCCCCTTAAGCACTGTATAACCAAGTGGCTCTTTTTCCAGCCTTCTTTTCACATGCTCTTTTTGGATTGCCTTTCTCTAGCTGCTTGCACATAGCACAGAGGTTACTATGAAGTGCACAGCATCCACCTGTGTCTGGGGGTGAGCAGGCATCAGCAGATACTTTGGCAACTGCGCAGCTGCATCCTCCGAGAGAAGAGGAAAGGAGGAAAAGCTGCTGTCCCTGCTAGCCCATAGTCTCACATTTTAGCTAATGCTGCTTAGGAAAAGCCAGGTATGAACCTCAGCAACAGGCCTGGGCATTTTCCCCACCCATAACATCGGCACTCAGCACCAAAGGGCAGCCTGCATACATGCATGTCCCCAGTGGTGCAACCACACACAGGTGTTAGCAGCGTGGTAAGCAACTGCCTTTTTGACTAGAAATGAAGAGCAATCACTCTACAACAGCAACCAAAGGCTGGTGCCAGCTGTGCTTCCACAGGAAAGAAGGCTGCGCTGGCAGCTTGCTGCCTCCCCTTCCCACACAAGCTGTGACTAAGGACTCTACAAAGCCACGATGGAGATGAGCATCCTACGTTTTTGATGTGTTGCCCAGATGTGCAGAGACCTGGATCAGACTGCTGTAGCTCCAGCAGCCTGATCCTACAGCTTCTGTAGCTTCAGGGCTTACTGGGCCAGGTTCTGGTTAAGAGAGTATTATTATTTTGTCTTTGCCCCATACAGATGGACAGTACAAGGTGCATTGAGATACCCTTAGCTGGGAGAGCTTTCACTTGCCTGACCCATAGCTATTTCCTCTCACATTGTCAATGAGCAGGGTTATCCAGCCACTTCGGCACCTCCCTTACAGCCATCTTTGCCCGTTCTGTTGTGCCACCCCTCGCAACACAACCGCTGTCATTCCTCCTCCATATCCTTCCCTCTGCTCCACTGACACAGACGAGCCAGCCAACCGTCCCTATCAGCAACATCAATTACAGACATCTCAAAGGCATTTAGATAATACAGATACAAAGCACTTTTATATGTTTTGATAACATCCCACTCACACACCCCTGCAAGTTCTAAGCTCTTTGGAAGAGACGCGTGGATGCTCCTGTTGCACAACACAGTTGTACCACTGGCCCTGCCTGCTCAGATGGGACAGAAGGCACTGCCCTTCCCTTATGGTGAAGTTGTGCAGCCAGACCTGCAGGGTACAGCCCAGAGGGGACCAATGCTGATTTAAGTCACAAAGAGATTAGGACTCCAACTTCCCTCCATGAGCCAGGCATGGAAGGACATAACTGCAGATGGGACTGACACACAGCGAGATCATGTATTTGATCCAGGGACAGCAACTATATGTTGCTCCTTTCTTAGGGTGTCTAGTTGTCCTTAGCAAAACCATACTTCAGAGAAAATGAAGAAGCCTCTACAAGCCATTTTAATTTAACAGTAACAGCTTTTCAGGTGTGGAATAGTGTTTTAAAGACAAATAAGATCTGCACCTCTTACCGAAACTTAATTGGTTCCATCCACAGCTCCTCTAAGCTATTGAACTCATTGTACACCTATGTTTTATGCATAATGACTTTTCTATCTGGTATCAGACAGTAATCATTCCAGAAGGCAAAAATCTCAAAATAACCACAGTATATGCATACAGAATACATTTAAAAGAAAAATCTAAATTGACTGTTCAGACCTTCCCTCACTTGCCAGTGGATCTTCTCCAAACAGAAGGCATTCCAAGTCGGCGTAGGAAATGCTAAGATAGCATGCTTTCCATATTGTGTTATCGGAGCGTCTTCCAAAAACTCAAGCTTTCCCATACAACAAAATGTCATGAAGAAGGTTTTACTCCAGTCTGCGTATCACAGGCTGTACATACTGCTTCAGCTACTGTAACGTTGGCAAGCAAAGCTTGTAATGACTTGAAGTACAGTTTAGGAGCAGAAAAACTTTGCTTCAGAGCCACTTGCTCACACTGTCTGATTTTCATTAGGAGGGGTTTGTGTGCCTGTGTTTCTTCCCTCAAGAATCAAGACAGAGATAATGTCACAGAGGACTTTTTGGCTTTCAATGCTTTCACTGTATGGAGCCTGATTAATTGAGCTGATGTCGTATTTGCACTGAAAGGAGGTGGAGTTTCCCAGAACCAGCTGGCCCAGCTGAACAGAGAACTGGGTCAAACCCCGTCAGCAACAACACACTTCATCTTGGTTACAAGAACAGATTTTACACCCAAGCAGGTAGCTTCCCCTTTCCCTCCCATTAACATTATATCACTTGCTCTCATCTGTGTTTTTATGAAGCTAGAAAGAAGCAGTCTCTTCAATACTTCACTTGGGCACCATGGCAGCAAAACCAGCAGAGCTAGGTTCAAACAGCACAAAAGGCAACAAGTAGCATCACTGCAAGGAAGCCAGGTGTAACAACCCACAAGAACACCACAGAACAAACCACCCGGGCACAGATGCACGCTCACGCTATCTTACCTGGCAGAGTCCAAACCACACAGCGGTCTTCATGCAGCATATCTGCTCCTGCTGCAGTGGTAGCAGGTGGGCAACAGGGAACCTGGGGCAGGTAGAGCCTGGTTTCAGCCACAGAGGCCCCAGCCTAGCAGGGAAGCAGCCAGGGAGCCCTCACTGCACATCTCCCCATCAGGGCTGGGTGCAATAGGTCAGCCCTTCTCACTGCTGCATCTCCTCTGCAGGTCAGCCCCACTCTCAGCCTCAGCCTGACTCTCTGGGCTCCAGCTGTAATCACTGCAAAAAACTAAGCTCACCAGCAGTTAACTCATAGCAGCTGGTGGCCAGGCCCTGCTGGGGTCCTGAGAAAGGCCACCTCAGAGGGCTGAGCTCAGTCCCCATCGCTGCCTCTCCTACAGCCCTGGCTAGGGAAGTCCAGCAGGGAGCAAGGTGCAGCAGTGGCTGGCACCCCAAGTCTGCTCTGGGTGTCTCTTTGTGTGTATGAAGATGCATGGGTGCTTGGCTCTGCCATGCTGAAACCATCATGCAGGACTGCCAAAGCAATGCAGGTGCCTAGACCTGCCATCAGGCCTGGGCAAAAGGGAAAGGAAGCAGAGTTTCAACAGAAATTCAAGTCTTTGGCACACTGATTAAAGTTAAATTCTGAGTGAAACAATATGTGTTATAAGGGTTTTAATAAAAATCCATTTAGCCGAATAAAGTCCTCGTTTTCCTTTTCCTTTTTTTAACTGTCAAAGAATTTGACAAATTTGATCAGATCATATCGCTGAGCCGAAAGTGTGAGTTCTGGGAATGAGCTATTTGCATCACTGTAGCTCCCCACTTACAGTTTTGGGCTTGCTATGTGCCCCCCTCTCTGCCTACTCTGCTATTACAACCCATCTGATCTCGCTTAGGGTGGAAAAACGCACTTCTGCAGGCACAGAACTCTTCACAGCAAAAAGGCAGAGTTCTCACCCGTGGCTCCAAGGGGGCAGGCTGGGTGCCCCACTGGGATGGCACCTCTCACCCCTTCTAGTCCTCCAACAGCCCCAGCCCAGCCCGCACAGCTCAGCGGCAGAGCCCTGGGGTGCTGAGCTCCACACAGAACAGATGCCAGCTGCAAGCCATGTACTTAAATGTAAGCACATGTGCAGATATACTTACAAAAGTGAAAGCACGAAATTTGGCTGAGTGAGTTTGACCCCAGATCTGATTAGACTGGGTGGAATAAGGTAGATCTTTCTACTGGTGGCACAAAGCAGAGAGTAAATACATCTTACTTTCCCCCAGAAGTGAGGGCAATGTACAAGACCTGCAGCTTGGCTGAGTCACTGACACAACACAGCAGCAGGAACCATGGCCCTCTCCTCTGCCCTGGCCCAGGTGCCACCAGCTCATCATGGTTGTCTTTTATCAGAAGATGCCACATGAAGCTCTAGCACATGTGCTGCTCACAGCCTCCAGCATCTACCTCTGCTTGGCAGCAATCACTCTTCAGGAGAAACCAGAAGGCCTCACTCAGCAAGTAGATAAAAGATTCTTCTACAAAACCCCAAAGTACTGCTTTCACTTATTTATTTTCACTCTGTACAACAAATGCTCTGGTGACAGGAGCAGGACCACCAGCGAGCTCTTCACCTCCGAAACACCACCTACCCTTACGACAGCACATCACATCCTACAGCAGGGACTGCAGTCAATGTGCCATCCGTTTCCTCCAAGCAGCAAACCCTGGCAACCTTTCCTAGAGGTTTGAAAGCCATTAGTGGTCATGCACAAGCATCCTCCAGCACTGAGGGGTCCCCAGACAAGTATTTTTCTAGGCAGCAATGACACTCTAAAAGGAAGCACAGCAGCAAAACTCCCTGTATACAGGCTGTCACCACAGCAGCAGCAGCAGTCACCCAGCAGCTGTAGTCACAGCTAGTCAGCACCCACTGAAGCAGGAGCCCACAGCTCAAATGTGGCAGTACTCCATGTCATCTGCTAGTGTGGTGGCATGAAAATGCCACCTGCATCAGCCCACACCTTTGTTGATCTGCCTGCTTTGCCTTAGTCAGCAGAGGAGCGTGCAAACAACCATGGTGTGGATCCTAACAGCATGGGTTTGGGGAGCCTGAGTAAAACAGTGGGCAAGTTATTCAGGTCATGTCCTGCATGTGCTCACAGAGGTGTGGACTGTCAGGTGTTCAGCCTGAGCCAGCATTCAGAACAATTCCAATGCAAAACTGATTATTCTGGAGCAAAGCTCACAGTTTTGGAGGTGGTGGTAGCTCTACAGTTCTCAGCTCATTCTTGTTTTGAGCCGCTGCCCATAAAGCTAGCATGCCAGAAAGGGTAAGTCCAACTGCTCAGGACTAGGGTGAAAAATGAATGTGTATCCTTTCAAACCCCTCAGGACGCTGAGATGTCCATCTCCCCTCACCAGGACCACTGTGCTCCTGCAGTGCACTGTTTGTCGGGGGTGAGATCTGACAAGTCATCCAGGAAGGAGAGAAAAGCTGGTGGTTTCATGCTGAGTCACTTCTGGTGGGAAGAGGGAAGATGGTAGTGAGGAAACAGCTCCTGGAGAGCTGCTTTCCAAGCCCGATTTGATTTTGAAGGGCAGCCTCTTACAGCTGCTCTGAGGTGAGAAGCAGCAGCAAGGAGGAGGAAGGAGAGGAGGCGAGTACACATAAAGAAACGCCTTGGTGTTCTTCAGCGGCTTGTTTTCCCTTAAGGAGCCCAAACCAGAAGGTACTTCCATCAGCCAAGTCAGAAGTCCTGCAATAGTGTGGAGCCTGGCATTGCCCCTGCTCTCTGGAGGGTTTCCTCACTCCGCTCCTCAAAAAGACCTGAAAATTTTGGACGAGCCATTAAAATACAGTCACTGAGCTATAGATTTCCATTTTCCCTTTCCTGACAGACGGATACTCTCTATTACACCAGATTCCTTTTTTTAAAAGGATCAGTAAAGCAAAGACAAAAGTAAACTTCTACAGGTGCAGCTCCATTCCCAAACACTGCCAGTCCAAAAAGCTTTGAAATGCACGGTAATAGAGAACTACAACATCTACTGTGTTGTGATAAACCTGAAATGTCTCATGACAATTTTGATTTTTTTTCTTGCATATATTGTTTTCAATATACTGTTTAAGATTACTAATAAAAAAATAAAATAAAAAAGTGGCTTTAACAAAACCAGTTTCAACATCAAAAATCAGAACATTCCCATCCCCATCCACAAGGCTGAATCCAGGTGTCTCAGCCTGCTTGCAGGACTCTATTCTCATGAAACCTTTTCTTTTGATGAAACAGCATTTTTATGATAGAAAATTCCTGACCAGCTCCAAGTGTAAGTCAATACACTGCAGCAAACAAGTCCAAGCTAAAGATTCAAGTTCTCATATGCTGTGCTGGCCATTGGGAAATAAAGCTTTTACTCACAGACTGAACTTTTTTGGTATGTGCTTGCTGAAATCTAATAAAGAGGAGGCTCTGGAAAGTAACTAGATAACAGCATTCGAGTGAAGCAGGTTGAACCTAAGTTTGTTTACCTCAGAGGGTTGTTTCTTTTACAGAACGTTTTTAGTTGAGTGGGAACACACAGCCATGGATTTGTCCAGTTCCCTATTTCCTCCCTGCAAGCATCCTCACTTGGGAGCACGCTGGGTTTACCACATCCGATGGGAAAAGTTCTCTGGCATGTCTGTAGCTACTATATTAGCAGCCAGTTTCTGACAGTCAGTGCAGCAGCCCCATAGTAATCACTTCATCTTTTTGTGTCCAGGGACAGAACACTTCCATTTGGCTTTCCAAGGGAAAAGCTTTTATAAGAGGAAAACCACCTTTTTCAAGCACTGTGGAAGAGTGCAGGGAAATAAGAAGTTTCAGGATGACCAATGCCTGCTGCAAGCTCAGCTCAGGGGACCTGCCCAGGGCAGCGGTGTTCACAACAGCAGAAGTGGGCAGAAAGGCAGGTCTGCCCCTGAACATGGAGCGACTTGTGTTTTTTGGGAGCACACACACATGCAGCCCCTCTGCAGCTCAGAATTAACATGCAGCATCTAAGGGGGTTGTACAGTGAAAGCAATTACACAGTATGAGTATACTTGTTACTAAACCTTGTGCCTGTATTGGTCACTGATACTTACACAGGGCAGTTTATGGGGGAATCCAGTGGTGCACCAGTTCACAGTGACCTGCGTCCTGCTGGCACTGTAATGGTTAATGCCTAAAACTTGCCTTGGCTGAGATCCTTCTGCTGTTTGATGGCTCAACTGAAGCTTGATGTTTATGGTGGAAATTGTCTTGATTTCTTTAGATGAGATGAGCATCCATGGAGTTTGAAAATGTGTTTTAATTAAGATTCTGCTAAATTCTACCAGACACCTACTTGGAAAACAAAGCAACTGAATAATTAACTCTGATGAGAGCAGATGCTGCTCTAATGACAACCTGTTACTGCTCAAGTGCATCATTAGTTGTTTTACTGTGTTCTTTTAATATGTCCAGAGATGCTCAGCTAATGAATATATTGGTAGCAATGCATCTAAAATAATTCTTCAATGTGGACTGCTGTAAGGGAGAAAAAACCCAATACCCAACAAGAAGAAGAAAACAAAACCCTGCTCAACTGAAATAGTGCTTCTGCTGGTCTGTGTTGTGTGTGCTTGAAAGCAAACACTTCTTTAGTTATCCTTGTGGGATTATTTTAGCCATACATCAAGTGAAGCTTACAAATTGATGAGAATCTAATGATGCATTTATTTACAGATGTGCAGTTCTGTTCCCTGTTGTGAGAAGAGGGAAGGCTTTTTCTTTCCCCCATGTAATGTGCACAGTCATACATTTGACAAAGTGACTAGAAAAATACCATCAGCATCATTTTACCCCGTTATTTCTAGCTCTGAAAAATAATCCATATCATCTCCTAAAATATAGGCAGGGCTCTTAAAAAAATAGAAAATAGACTATTTATACTTAGTAACCCACTTTAATGACACACTGGACTTCCTGTTTTCACAATATCTTGTGGTTTCCATCTTAAAGCATGTATTATTTTTATATTAAAAACTGTGGGTTTCTATTTTGGACTATCAGCATCAAGAAGCATAGACCTGACCATAAAAGTAATGAGACGAAGTACAATAAAGCAAACAAAAACATCACATGGGGGGAATCTAGTTCACACATTTATATTACCCTTTTCTAAAAAATAAAAAAAAAATCTTTAATGTCAGAACTATCTCTTTTGCCTTGAAATAATTAAAAGATATGTTGAGGAATGATTGAGGTACTCTTTGAGATGTTTTTCAGAGCCTGTTGAGCCTGTCAGACAGCAGTCTAGTGGATCCAAAGGCACTGGAAAACTCATTAAAGGAGTTTTAGGAGATTGGAGCTGGAGCTTGCTGGGAATGCCTGCAGGGGCATCTCCATCAGCCCCTGGGGAGCAGCATTGCTCACCTCCAGCCCAGCTGGGTACCCACAGTGCAGTTTTCAAAGTCTCAAGTTCCTGTAAACACAACAAGAGTTCAACAAGCAAATAATGCCAAGCACATGCCTCACTTCCTGATTCCCTTTCTTGGGTGATGGGCCTTGCTTCAGCCCCAGAGATTGCACTGGCAAAGCCCCATTGCCCCTTTTGGACGAGCTCAGTAGCTGCTGCCACACAGAGGCAGCAGCACTCTTGGAAGACTCAGAAAATGATGACTTAGCCCAACTCATGTCATGGCCAGGTCAGCCAGGAGCAAGGTTTAAAGGCTCAGCACCACCAACACTGAAGTGATGGGCTCACAAGGCCCTTCCAGCCCAGGCAGTTGGCCCCAGCAGCACCTCTGAAACCATATCTGCGTGTCAGCAGTGACATCTGCTCCCTGCACACAGATGGCAGCAGCCATCCCAAGGCATCCTGCTGGGATTTGCTACCTGCATTGCCAACAGGTCACTGCTGGTGTCCTGACATGTGGCACTCCCATGGGAACTACCTCCTGGCTACAGAAGCAGCTCCATGCACAGGCAGGACCAGAAGGGCCTGGCTACCTGCAGCTCATGGCAGTGCACAGGGCTAAGGTTTGTCCTCTCTAAGCCATTGTGTTACTATCTCATACTGGACACCAATACAGCTATTACCATTTTGTTAATGCTTTTAAGCAAATAAAAAAACCAACCAAACAAAAAAACCTGAACACCCAAGCAAACGAGTAAATAACCAAATCAACCAAAAGCACATGGATATTCACACACTCCTAAGAAAGCAAGTTCGCCACCTCATTTCATCCCAGCATCTCATATTGCCTTTTTAACAATGCTTTACTGCAAACAAGCTAGCTGCATTATTCTTATGGAGGGAGGGGGAAGAAAACAAATCTAACCAACATGAACAAACCCCAAAAAGTTTGGTTTGTTTTCTCCTGTGACCAGCTCCTAACTACAAGACAAAACTTCCCAGGTCACCTTTCTTACATAAAAGATGGAAAAGCCCTTTGAATTTATAGGGCTCACAGCTGACTGCTATGGCTTTTATGGAGACCTCTTTGGGCCTGATTAATTAGTAATTGGGGCAGGAGATATGCACTTCAGTGACTCTTGGTGCCTTGATTGTAAATCGCAATCTGGTGTTAAATCTCAGCGGGTCACATTGCTGTTTTCACTGTGCCCCAGTGACATGACTGATTAAATCTGTGTAAACAGTATCTTTACAGAAACATTTTTGGGGATGGAGGGTTGCCTTCAGTTCAGAAGAACTGAGTTATTTCTGAGGGTTCTGCCTGTTCTAATGCATTTTCATCAATTGTCAGTCATCCCAATTGATCATGCAGCAAGCTAATGGTTTTAATTTGGTCTTAGAAAGCTTGCCCGCCACAGGGGCTTTTAACAGTGAGTCAGCACTCCATCCATATATGTGAGCCTAGGATCATAAGCAAACACTATCCTGGGTAGTTTTACAACTAAAGAAAGGACAAGGACGGTACTAGAACACAGTTGTTTCTATATATTTTCCTACCTCCTGCCAGAAGGCCCCACGGGTCCTGATGGGCTGCTTCCTCAGCAGGTGTGCGCAGTACGGGATATCTTGTATGTATGTTTTTGACCACAAATGATGAGAAATGCAGGGCTGTCTGCTTTCCAGGCTGTTTCAGAGCAAGCAGAGGACCCACACCTCCCAGTCCACCTCCAGTCCTCCATCCAGCACCCTGACTGTCTCCACTTTTGTGTTTGCCCAGGCCAGGTCCTTGGTCCTATCACATTTTCCTCTTCCTGTGTTTTGGTTTTCCATCGTGTAGTAGCTCCTGTGTCACTTTGCCAGATGAGATGTTCCCATTTCTGCCCCTGTTATTGGTGTACTCCTCACAGACTCTTCCTGCACCCCAGCCCACACTGTGCCTTGCTGGGCAGGTCCACGTTGCCCTGAATCTTTCAAGGTTGAGCCCTGCCTACGTGTTTGAAGCAAGGAAAGTGAAATGAATGTTACTGTAAGACCGTAGGAGAAATGTTTGACATGTTGCCTGCCTCAGAAGACTGGTCATTAAAGACCTGATTTTTTCCCCACTTAATTCACAAAAGCATGTTAATAAATGTGGGATGCAAACCAGTAAGTCTCATGCTTTTCCTCTGTTCCAGCTTCCTTTCCAAGCAATATAGCTCAGTGCAGGTGATAGGTGTTTCTCAGACCACTACCTTTGGATTACCTACGACCAACTGCCTTTAAAGAGACAAGAAATCATTTGCAATACACTATAATGCTGAACAGCTGGTTTCATACACTCTTTGGGAAGGAAGTGTGTTTATCTGCAGTTTCGATGAGCTGGAATGTTGTCCATGACCTTGCAGCGATGTTTTGACAACTGCTGTGTGGAGAAACCAGCCAGTGCTCTCTGTAACCTTCCTTGGGGTGAGAAGGAGGCAGGGTGTTTACAGCCATTTGCATGATACATACAAATCCGTGCTCAGGCTGTGGATTTACACTTGAATTACCTGCTGGCTACTGTGGTAGCAGGATCTGACCTGCTTTTAAACAGTGTAACTTGTGTCTTTCAAATGCGATGTTCAAATTAGTCTGGAGAATCCAGCTCTGGCTCTAGAGCAGGGAGTTTGGTCTTGGAGTTAAAGAGCCAGTGGGCAGACCTGCTCTTTCGGATGGCATTCATGCAGAAAAGGAAAGAACTGGGGCAGCAGCCTCTCCGTTTCACAGAACACCTGGCCACACAGGATGGCTTTTCTGAGTGTGGTGTCTGGCTGGTGAAGCCTACATTTCCACCATGGCCCCAACTCCTGAGCATTTGCTGAAAGTAAGAGATCCCATGTGTAGAGTGAGGTGGGAAATGAAAGAAAACTAGTCAGGAGACAGCATCTAAAATCGTATTTCAAATATGACACTAGAGTTGTCAGACCTACCCAAAACCTGAGGCACTACAGACCTCTGGGATCTGGAACAGAGATTAAAAAGTCTTGGAAAATTAGAGGAATCTTTTCGGGTGGATTTCCAGCAGTTCAAGACTTCTTTCCCTTCCTTGGTGGTGCTGCAAGAACACCTTCCCTTGTGTTAATTTGTTACTTCCTCTCCTGATTCCAGAAAACAGCAGTAAAGCACACAGCAGTGGAGTAAAAACTACCGAACTGTAAGAAACCTCACATAAATAAGTCTGGGTAAAAATCTGTTCTTATCGTGCCTGCAATTGTTTGCCCTGTCTAAAGCTTCAGCACAGTCCTGCTATCTGCAGAACTGGAGAGTTGGTCACGAACTGGAGTGCCAGATGAGCCTGTGCATCACCCACTGAGCTTGTCATGATGAGAGATGGGCTCACATCAGCCAGTTCAAGTGGGGAACCGTACACAGTCCCAGTGGGGCTTGCTTGGAGCCAATGCTCAGGGTACGTCACTGGGGAAATACATGTGATTTGCAGAGTTTAGCCCTGGATTTTAGCACCACAGACCTAAGAAGGCTTCAGTTCCACAACTGCCACTGGAACTAAGATTGCCTATCCTCAGATCAGTGCCTCGTTAGAGAGCAGCCTCTTACTGTCCTCTATGAAACAGGCCTTGATACCACCAAATGACCTTCAGTCCCTGAGGCATAGATGCTGTGACAGGAGTCCAGGCTCATCAAGCCTTTCTTCTTCCAGAGAGTACAGTACATATGGCCCTGGCATTTATATGTTAAGCACATTACATCAATGTTTATGGAGACCAAATAGGAATGCTTCAGTAGGGGTTGGGCTGAGGATTTCTTATTGAGATGCAGAAGGCAAAGTGTTAGACATATAAAAGCATCTGCCAGAAGGCAAACAACAGGTCACAGACTGGGTAGCAATATCATTCTGTCTCCTGAATGCTACAACCCATCACTTTACCTACTGGCCTCTCTAGCCTTTCAGTCAGTTCCTCAGCGTGGATTCCACTTCCCTTTCTCATATTTTTTCAGGAAAGGGAGAGATCCCCGACTGTTTTTATACGTAGCAGTTTTTATGTGACTAACATTGAGGCCTTGTTGAAGACATCAGGATTTTGCTACTAGCTTCAGTAGTCACGTCTGGAAGTACTGGAGCATATGTCACACTAACTGCACGGCAACTATTCACTGTGCATCTCTTAATTGCATCCATACAGACAAGATGTTCTACTGCACATGGTCAATTCCAAATGAGCATGAATCTGGCTAATGAAACTAGATTTTCTCCAGAGCAACTGTAAGTGCTACTTCTTATTGAGGACCTTTTTCTTGCCAAATTTCAAGATTTTAGCTCTATCCATTCCTGCAGGAGCCCTGTCTGAATAATCGTGGTTGATTGCTCCTGGAGTTGTGTGAACATTCACAACAGCATTTGTCATCTTCTCATTTAGTGTTTTTCTAAGAAAATAATTTTGCTGTCAACAAATCCCTTTCTTGAATGAAAAGCTAGTAGCTAAAGTAGCATGCTTAGAATAGGAATGGGTTTTTGTCCTCGCTTTGCCAAACTCAGCACTGCTTCAGAGCTTAACATCAAAAGGATTACAGTGAATTAGAGGATCCCAAACTTGTGAATTCTTTCTCGACCAACGGCAACTATCAGTATCCCATTTCAATAATTAACCATGAGGTTTCTTGATTTTTCCTCTGTTCTGTGAGAGTTGGGTCCTGTGAAATACTGTTCAGACACTGGGACCTATCACCCAACTTCTCTTACCTTTAGGCATATGACCGTATCTCTTGTTAATGCTCTTCTTCCTTATTACCATACTAATACAAGGTTGGTATTCAAATCCAGTTGTGTATTTTACAGTCAAGAGACGATGCGCTCTTCTCATTCAGATCACTAGGGCTTCTGTGACATTAGACTTTGTAAGTTGTCATTAAGATTATTTGTTGCCTGCTTCATGCAAGATTCCCCTTTTTGCTTCCATTTCATCTACAGTGGCCGAGTCCTGAAACACCACTCTTCCATGTGACACTTAATTGTACTCAAGTATAAACCACAGTGCTTCATTCTTTAGGCATTTAAACCAGGTGATTTTCTGTGCTTGTAGCATATTCTGTGTTGATTGCTGAGAAAAACAGAGCAAACATTTTGACTGCAGAGCCGGTGGTGGGACACTTCTGTGAGTTAGAATTGACATTAGCAGTCACAAAGATGTATTGCCAGTTTGTTCCTGGATCACACCTGGCTGGTAGAATTCAGCTCTATGTTTATTCACTTGGAGCAGAGCACATATTTCCCTTCTTTGGGAAAAGCATTTTTACTGTCACATTATATCAGGTCATCCTGGATTAGTATCTCAAGCAAATAGTTTTATATCTTTTGTACCATGCAGTTAAAAGCACAAGCTGTTTAACCTCACTGCCAGAGCAATAAATGGCTATCTGCATTGATGCCCATTTGCTGATATGCTTTCAGAATAAACTATAAATTAATTTCTCTAGTCGGGAATGCTCAAGAAGAGTTAGACATCAAGATTTAAAGGATTAATATGAACACAGAAGATGTCATTGCAATTTATGAAGGGTAGTCTTTTTTATATTCTTTTATATAAGTATATATATATATATACACACACATGCTACTTCTGCAAAAGAACAGGTTTGTTAATAGCTAGCTTAGAGTGGCAGCTTTGTTACCTGGGGTGAGGGGAAGGCTTCCCACGCAGGGCACTTCCTTTTCTGTGACCATGGTGCCAGGCTTGGCACTGGCATATGCCCTGCTGCTCTCTGTTTCCTGCACAGAAAGTAACTCTGAAAGGATTGCTGAAGTGACCCTCAGTGGTGAGGAGGGGATGGACCTCACTCTCCTCCTGCCATCTCTCAGTCTGAGGAATTTTAAGACAGCTGGTATTGTGCAGAGGCTAGCAGCGAGCCAGGCATTTTGTACCCTGAGACACGGACTATTGCCACGCAGTCAGAAGATGCTTAATTGAACAAGTATTGTCTAAGCACGGATGGCAGGGCTCCTGTCTTCCAATGTTTTTTCAGGGTGACAGGTTCGGTCTTTTTGGCTTTACTCAGTTCTCCTGAATTGCAGCCGGCATTGGTGGCTGTGCAGAGTTAGACCCCAATCCTGCAGTGGATCTGCAGAGGATGAATTAGTTGGACTGCAGATGGATATATGTCTCTGCTCACAATAATCACATTACAGGATCACGACCATCATCTGGAGCTTCTAAAAACAACATTCCCTCATCTGTTTGCCTAGCTGATGCATAACATGTATTTACATAGGCTCTCATCTCAGGAATTTTCATCATCTCTTGCGTAGGAGAATGCTGAAATGATGTTTGCACCATAAATGTTCCAGATTCCACACATGCTTTCAGTCACTAAGCATGGTCTTGCAGGCAAAAATATGTGACTACCACTGTCCTGTAGGGTAAAAGTAAAAGCAGTACATACCTTATTGGAGCTTTCCATCTTATTCTTGGATCTAAAAGGTTCCACCCTTCAAATATTGATGTGGTCAAAGTAAGATATCTGCTTTAGCATTTTCATTAGTAGGATGTTAGGCTGATTCACCAAGAAGCCTAAAAACAGGATTAAGTGTGTGAAACACAGAAGGCAATAGGACCATTTGCCCACTTTAATATCTTGAGTCAGTGTAACACCAGAGTCAGAGTTTAAGCATTAATCAGAGACTCAAAAACTAGCGCCTGAAATTTAAGAAGTGTGTATCTTCACACCGAATTAAAATGGAGCTACATACTTGGAGGCAGTCACATTAAAAGGAACAAATGTAGCCACAGCTGGGACAGGGGTGCTGCCCAGCCTGATGATGCGCTCCTCATGTCATGTGAACTGGGAGCACTGGCAGCACTGGATTAGCAGGTCTGCAGCCCCATAAAGCCCACTTTACCTTTCCCTCAGTTATTCCTTGAAATTAACTTCACCAGTCCAATTCAATACATTTTATAACCCCTAACCTCTAGTTAACAATATATTCTTTAGTCAGAATTAGTGGGCTGGATATACAGATGACAGTTTCTCATGTCATCACATTGTATGGTTAATACAAACTATTATATTAGCATTTTCTGCTCTTGTATTACATTTTGTTATTTCGCAATCATATGGTTAAGCAAATTAAGACACTGAACATCCTGTGTGCAAGATCTATTTGGGTGACATTAACATAAAATAACCTGTCAGTTAAGAAAGATGGCTAGAGCTAAGTGTGGAGTTTTCTGGGTTCTCACACATGTCACAGGGAGCTTGCTGTTGTATGGAAGCCTGAACTGAGGTCTCCAAACCACACTCAAAGTCCTTGATAACATGGACCATCTCAGTCCTAATGGGTCCTCAGTATCTCAGCAAGGTGAATAGTTGAAAGTCAGTCACTGTGAAAGCTCTGGGAATGCTGGCTCCAAAGCACAAATCTTAAGGAGTGGGGGAGCTAAGGGTGTAAAAGCCAGGTTCAGAAACAGTAAAGACCAAATAGATTTGGTAAAACCAAAAGAAACCCCTTTCTCCTCCAAAACTGTTAATTTTCAATAAATCAGTAAATTCCAATGTGTTCAATTTGATTTTAGGTTGACAAAAATAGCAATAAGCACATTGCTGGCAGGACACTGGCAGTAGGTGTTCTGAGAAGTTTTCTGCTGGGCTCCACAAGAACTCATTCAACCTTCAACATTTCATGAAATGTGAAAGTTTCATAATTGTACTTTAAATCCTTTAACTGACGTACAGGGAATTTATATATAAATAGAAACTCCAGAAGATTCACAGAGAAGGATTATTATTGTGGGGTTTGTACCACTCTGACGACTTGGTTGCACAAAGACATGTACTTTGTCAATACAGAAAAGTGTGAGATGACAAATTAATGCTTAGGGTGGGTACTTTCAGTAATTATATCCAGTTTCACTCATACACTCAAATTTCCCTGTAATTTAGGCCCAGCCCTAGACAATATCATTGGCAAAGGCTGGGTTTGGAACAAAGACAATGAGTTGGACACTAAAAGAGGATAAGCACAGCTTGCTCAAGGAAAACTTCCTGAAGTCATTCACTTCTGGTTTGAGAATAAATAGCTCTCATACTCTGTGGTCCCCATAAGATTTCTGCAGGCACACTTTATTTTATTGCACTTTGAAATCTAAAGGACTCTTCAGGAATGGAAGGTTAAACATGCAGGTAAGTGTTCACAAAGCTGGAGCCTTATTTGACTAATCTCTCCTAGGCTAATAATCAAATACTAAATAGCCCTGGCTCTAGGAGCAAACATTTGCCCCTAAGGACAAACCTCTTTCCTGAACAATAGATCACAAGTGAGCTGGCGCTCTGGAGTTCAAGACAGACCCACTGTAATTAATTCAGTTAGAGCACAGCAATTTGGAGGTAGCAGAAGGATGGCAAGTCCCACCCCGTTTCCTAATCTTCCCCAAAGGAACATATTTATTACAAACTCTTAAAATCACCTTTTGATAACGTTGAACAGCCTGTGAGGGGCCTATTAAGGCATACAAGGCAGACCCATTTTAATCCTTAGTACCACTTGAAGATTATCCATTTTAAATGGTCTTGCAGAGCTTATCATAATTTTGTAAACTATTAAAAAGTATTAAAAAGCACTACTACATCTATCTGATGAGAAATGTGGGCTCCTCCACCTGTCTGATAGAAAACACTGTATCTCTGTGACTGCCTGATGGTGATTCCAGCTGTGGTAATCCAGGTTCTCACTGGTATGGAAACTTACCAAGTTTCACTGAGAGTGAAGACTATACTATAGCTACCTGGCTTACTCAGCTCCTTAGGCTGAATGCAGAGATCTTATTTTCTTTTCTACATGGGGCACCACCAACTAAAACCAAGACAGCTAACTTAAAACTACTTATTCTTTTCAGGATATGCAGTAACTGGCATTTAAAAGTATGTTAGCTTTCAAAAGCATGGCTGAAACAGAGCGATGTTGCATTTGGTGCTTTAAAAAGCTCTCAAATCTAAGTCAGTTAAAGAGAAAACCAAGCCATTCTGTGGTGCCAGGACCAGAGACTGGCTAACACTGGCTAGAGGACTTCACACCCATTGGTAAAGGCAACATAAGAATAATCATCATTTCCAAGGGGACTTCGGAGTGCACAGTTCACTCGGGAACAGGAGAACTAACCTCCATTCCTGAAAACCTGTGAGATGCATCATGGCAGTTGCAGTTACTGTCTGTCTGCAGGTCCATGCCAGTGCCTCCTGATGCACTTCTTCAGATATATCACCTCCACTCTGCTCCTAAAGGCAGGCCACTGTATCTGTAACAGAATCAAGATGGAAAAGGAGAGAAAGAAAACAGAGCAAAGTGCAGCCCCCGCTGTGCAAAGAAACTGAAATACGGGTGTGCCTGGTTGCCTGAGACCCCTTGGCATGAGGAGAAGCACAGCTGGCTAATTCCCCTAACTGCTGCCTGAGAAGCATAGGGAGAGAGGAGGGAGAAGAAAGAGCTGGGCATGCTGTCCACCTTGTCTGACTCACTGAGCCACCATGCTTGTAGAGGAGAAGTCAGGATGGATGACACTTGTAAGCTTCCAATTGCATGACTGGTACCTTCTGATTCCCTCAGTTGCCTTCACTAAATGAAAAACTATCACACTGTGGTGGTTCAAACCACACCACCTTTACAGGGCTAAATGCTAAAGGAAAAGAAACATAAGCTCAAGAGAAAGGTGCAGCATTGCATGTTTGCCCTTCAAAGCAAAGAAACCCAGGAGAACAGGCATAGCAAACCAGAAAGTATACAAGGCCTGGAATGAGTGGAATGGCTTGGAAAAATGGGGTGCTAATTAAGCCAGACTGAATCAGATAAGCAGGGCTTCTCACACAGCAGCACCCATACCACATCTAAAGCCTGACCTGCAATACCAACCTGGGCTTGTGAGCAGAGAGGTGTACAGGCTGCAACTGATAGAAGTGAGGGGAGGCTGCCAAACTCATTTTCATGGGGGATCCGAACCACAATTCAGTCCAGGTGACACGTTACATATTTTCACCATTGTTTTTGTTCAGTTTGTGAAAGCAATTACACAGCCAATTGAACAGTGTAAAGCAACTGCTGCAATAGTCAATATTCCAATGAGGTACAGCACAGCTCAGCTTTCCCAGTTAGGATATTCAGGCACAGCCATACAGTATCTGTACCATCCATCACTGACATCGCCATCTGGCTTACCTGAATCCTCCCCTATCACAGCTTGTGCTGAACAAACCTGACTTTTCTTTGGGCTCCTTTTGAGGAAAACAAGGCAATGAAACACCCTGCACTGCTGGTGATATGGACAATGTTATCTGGCATTCTTAAGCTCTGAACTGAAGCGTGACATGGGACAGCTAAGTGACAGACAAGGCCAAATATACTGGGTGTCTGGGTGGTCACTTTGATGCAGATAATTGATGGCTCACCCTGTTGAATTACACAGTGTAAACATGTAATATTAGACCCCTACAGCACTGCTTTGCCCTCATGTCACTTCAGCTGAACTACCCTGATTTTTATTGCTGTGGCTGAAATCAAACCTGTTTCTTTTTGGTGTGGTGTGGCACAGGAACCCCTTCTACCCGCCCCAGGGCTGAACCAGCACGGTCCCAGTTTGCTGTCAGGACTGTGGTGGGACAAACTGGTGATACAGGTGAGTTGCTGAGGTGGCATAACGCTGTCAGTAGAGTAGGAGACAACTGTGCACACGAGTACGCTTGGAGCTGGCGGCAGAGCCGCTGTGTTACCTATGATAAATAGCCTGTGTCACCACAGTAGCTGGTCTCCAGATTGAAGCAGACTTCTGCGAATCAGCAGGGTCAGCGTTTGAAAAGCATGTGAATATTGTGCACTTGTAAATATTTGAACACATCTGTTTAGCTCCCTCGCAAAAACCACTGGGAAAAACTACTTCACATTGTGCCATGCAATGCTGTTACCCTGCTCTAATTGTCAAATCTGTTGAGTGTTTTTCTCGTGCACACAAAAATTAAAAATTCCTATCCCCATTCATGATTAATTCAGCTGCAGTGCTGCACTGTGTCACACTGCGTTTTTTAAAGTATTAAATTCCACCTCAGAATCAGAAGAGTTTTAATTAACTTTTTGCCAGTTCATCTTTTTTCCCCTTCCTTCATAGAGCCTTAGACAATCTCCAGAGCTGCTCTCCCTGCAAACATCTCCTCAGATGCCACCAAGAGAGTGATGGAGCACCAGGCTGGCACTGTGAAAATTGCCTGCACCAACTCAAAACTTTCTGCCTTTTCCATGCCTCCCTGTTACAGACCTGAGGCCAGTTGCCTGGGTGTGCACACTCTCTTGGCCAGGGAATAAGAGAGATGTAATCCTTGGCATTTTAGTTGCCTGGGAAGAGCATCTGGCTATTTCTTCCCTTCAGCCCGAATCTTCTAGCAGATACGGGACTGGTCTTTTATGCTAAACCTTTAGGTAAGTAGAAGAGAGGATTTCAGAGGAGCAATATTCCTGCCTGTATGTCTGTCTGGAAGAGCATCTGTCCTCTTCTCCACACCTAGTGCACCCCAGGACTTCCCCAGACTGCTCACGCACCTCTTACAGGTTTGCAGAGGGACCTTCCAGGCCAGGACATGTTTGCAGGTAGGAAGAGCCATGTTCCCTCTCTTCCCAAGCTGGCCCTGACAAGAAGGAAAGAAACAGGTTATTAAACCTCATTATTTTCAGAGCAAAAGGGAATGAAACCAGCATAGAAAGAGGACCCAGAGACCCAACTCCCTCCCACAGGTTTCATGAAACTTCCTGGACCACTGTGATTTTTTTGACTTGGCTTGGAAGTGATTAAAGAGCCAAAAGCCAGGTGTGCTTAAGCAGGTTTGGATCTCGATATAGGAGTTTTCCTTGTGAGCAGCAAGAACAGAGAAAAGCAGCAGGAGCTCCTCTCCATGCCTCAGCCCCTATGGGACCCCGATGGAAAACTGCCTTGGCAACACGACCGTGCTGCCTCTAGATGGCTTTTCCTTGCAGGACCAGCACTTACTCAGCGGATCTCCTCAGGTTTTTCTGACCTTGGCAATATTACAAGGGTCGGATTTTCGCATGGCTGAATTGTTCCTGAGCAATTTCTCTGATGTATTAGGCACAAGCATGCTTTCTGTCAGCATCAGGCATGTCTAATCTCTCCACCTGCTTTCTCTCCCAGCAGTATGTTTGGTATCTGTTGCATTGAAAATGCCACTTCTTTATGTTTGTTTGTTTCATAGCAAATTCCCACTGCAGGCTGAGGGAGCAATCACTCCTCAAAGGAATGGGCACCAGCTGGGTTAGATTTACTTTGCTTTCCCTGAGAAAACTTCTTCCTAGGTCCCTGATTTATATTAACTAGTACCACAGACGGGTATTCTCTCAAGGGATGTCAGATAGCTTCTTTCAGGTCCCAGGTCACCCAGAGCACACTCCTTATGTCACCCCACTGGTGGGTGATACCTCTCCCAAGAGGATGCCTGTGCAGTGATCCTGCAGCTCTGGTCCCAAGCCTTTGAGACACCTGTATGGCTAAATGCTTCTTCTTTTAAGGGTCTCACCTTAAAGCAGGTGGTGTGAGCAGGCATCTCCTGTCTGAGAGAGACTGCTCAGGAGCAGGAGCACTTCCAGCCCCTGTGCTCCCCCAGGGTAAGTGGAGGTGGCTGTGCTGAAGGGGAGCACTGTGAACATGGGCAGAAATTCCCCCTGCACTTCCCCTGTGCTGGCTGAGAGGAGGGAGGCTTCATGCTGCATATGACCACTCTGCCTCTCCTCCCTGCCTGCACCGAGGCCTCACTTCCCTTGTAAATCAGAACTGACAGGTTTTAGGGTAGAACTGGTTCCAGCAAGGGCTTGAATCCCTTCTGAGGGGCAAAAAGCTGAAGGGAGCTGCAGAACAGATCACCTGTGCTGGGACAGCCACACCACAACACACAATACAATGACACATCTCTCAGGGTGCAGAAAATGAGACAGAGGATATGTAGTTTGATAGAGTTAATGCTGCTTAATAAGGCACTGAACATTACAGACAAAATACAAACAATAGGAAAATGGAAAACAAACAGAAAAGAAAGGGAGCAGGATCACATAGACATTTCATTATGGGAATTTCTAACAGTGGTTTGCTGCATAGTTGAACACAGAAAGATAGGCAGTTGCATTCACCAGCTCTGATCCAAAGGGACATGGAATACTCTGCAAGAGCAGAGATGATGTTGATTTGTTGCTCACACTAACACTGTGCAATGTCCACTACTTTTTTTTGCCTTTTCTGTATCCCTTTAAGGATGACATTGCTCTCTGAGCCTCTGGAAGGAGCTGGGAATCCTGTCAGTACTTTAGAGGATAAAATGTGGTTATATTTGGTATATGAGGCCAGAAGAAACAGCTTCTAAAACATTTGCTTTTCAGTAAGAAAACAAGTAAAGACATTCCTGGCCCAGTGGCATTTTTAGTGGGATTTCCTTAATACTTTTTTCCTTTCCCCTCCTGTCCACTTTCCCCCAGCTCTGAACCCACTTGAGCATCACACAGGTTGGAATCAATTGTTCCCATGCCAGAGCAACGTGAACCTCACCTAGGTGGGAGCTGCTCTGAGAATGATGACTCCTTCCAAGCTGATATTTGCCTGGCATTCCTTGTATTGCTTTCCAGAGTGAAAGAACCTGTACTCACCAAGACACTTTCATGCCATGATTTCGTATTTGCTGACAAAACAGTTGTGTGTGCACAGCAACTTTACCCCAGCTCTGCAGTAGTCAAAACATTACCAGTCATTTTAGGATAAACTCACGCAATGACTAGGCCCTGGGCTATTAGGACAAATTTTAAGATAGTAATCCTGCCTACCCTTGGTTTTACACAGCACAGGTTTCCAAGGGCTAAGACTGTGTTTATCTGCAAAGGATGTACTGATTAAAACTACATATCCAGTTCACACCAGTCTGGTATAAATCTGCTGATATCCCTCTCCTATACAAGAGGAAGAAGACCCTGTAGCAGTTTAGCTTTTCAGGTCTCTGCTGTGGGCCATCTCACCCACGAGTACAGTGCAGCACCACCGTACAAAGGCAGGTACCAGCAGTGGCTTCATAGGACAGCAGTTTGGCCTCACTTCTTCCCCCTCGTTACAGCTATGAAAAGGGAAATGTTAAGTATCATGTAGGAGAATCTCCTTTCTCCCCTTTCTGCTGAGTTTCTTGGGTCAACTAATACTAAAAGTGAACCCCTACGTTTGCTGAATTTTTTTGCACTACCTTGCTGCCATCCCCAGCAAGCACCCAGGATGGGCAGACTCTCTCCAGACTTTCCTATACAGCCTACTGCATGGCATTAGCTGAAGAGTTACCCCTCTAGTCTGAAACACAGCCTTCTATGCCTGGAGTTTGCTTTGGGGATGTTTCACTGATTCACAGTTTTTCACAAGTATACCCAAAATACTGCACATGCCTTTTACCATCAGGGATGCTCCAGGAAAACACTCGTGCAGAAAGGACTCTGACTCGTGATGGGCTAAGAACAGAGATCAAGAAACATTTTGTGAAATAAAGATAAGAAGGGTCACCAATATGGAGTATGGTTGATATTTATAGGTGAGCACTGCAAGGCTGAATTAGGGATTTGGACACTTTACCACTGAAATTAATCAAAGACATGCATTTCAGTCCCCTAGGCTGATTTGTGAGTATGCCTGTGGGTCTCAAATGTACAACGCATGTGTGTAATTGTCAGTTCTGGTTTATTTTGAATAGATTCATGGCAAGATGAAACAGACAAAATGCAGGCACTCAGGTATATCCTGAATTTGGCAGAATGAAGAACAATACCCATCTATCTGCCTGACACTCCTTTGAAAGTGTTCAGCAATCCTGCATGTTCAGCTTGCAGATTATTCTCAAATGGAGAATTGCATTAGCAATTTTTGGTCAGAACTTGGAAGAAACAGTTAAAACCAGAGTTGAATCCACAGATTTGAAAGTACCCCTCTCTCCAAACAGTGTAATTCTTATTAATTAATCTTCAGCCATCCCTCTTCTGCTTAGAGGTCCTTTTCACCAGCCAACTACCCAGTCTCATGCCATACAGAGCTTTTCTGCCTTGCCACTGCCAACTGCTTATTAACACTGTCCCAGGGGCCAGTGCTTTGCACTGTTACTAGCTTCTCTGCTTGTGAATCTCAGCTGTGCTGCACAATCACCTTCTCTACTGTGTCAGGTAGGTTCTGTCTGTTGGCCATGGATGGTGGCTTTAAAAGTGTTTTGTTTACTCAGTAGATTTTCCAGGTATCACAAAGTTCTGTATTTCCTCTGCTTTGGGATACAGTGGTGCTTTGGCTGCAACTGGTGCACCTCTTTCCATACAAGTGTTTTTCCTTAAGTAACCGTGAATGTAGAATATACAGAATCATACAGTATTGGTGAAAACAACATATTCATGCATGAAACAACATTATACTTTAATAAATACCCTTCAAGTCAAGAAAAGGACATAGGAAGAGACTACTTTGGATAAGATTATAAAAGGGGCAAGTTCCATGTAAGATAGTCAACAAAACAGTACCAAAATGTTTCTCATGGGTTCCCTGAACATTCAGTATGATGGGTTATAATGGATGAGCAGAGGGGAGAACTCCCTAGAGCACATGAATGTGGTAGGCCCTCTGGCTATGTCAAAGGATAAAATGGGATTCCCCAGAAATAGCTAGGTAACCAAACATGAGCGAAATACAGCTGCTTACAATCATTTTCGGCTGATTATTGGTCAAAAAAGGCCATCATTAAGACTTGAAAGTTAACAAAAAACTGCTTTCAGTGCATCTGGAAAAGGCAATTTGGAAATGTGCTTTATCTTTTCTTTATTATATTTTTTCTTTCTCTTCCACTGTCTCCACACCCACTATGTTGGGGTATAGGATAAGGGGTAAGAAAGGAGAGGCCGGAGCGGAGTAGGAGAAAGTATATTCAAAAAGAAGCACAAGAAAACAAATACTAAAGAAAGAACAGAACAACAAAAACGGAGATCTTTCAACTGCAATTATTTTCCCTATACTTCAGTGAAACCATTCAGGAAAACAAAATATTACTCATTTTCTCTCCAGAGGTTTTTGAAATAGTTTCAACATTCTTCCCCAGCCTGGCTTTCTCCTGTCTCCAACCATTGTGATGAGTGCTGCAGGAGGAGACTTTCACCAGAGCAGGAGCTGGGGAACAGGCTGTTGTACCATCAGAGGACACATCGCCCAGATTAAGAAATCACCAGGGCCAGGCTGAACCCAGCAAGCCTTAGAAGGAATGCACTGGTCATCCCACCACCTCATCTTTCTGCACTTCAAATTCGGTTTTATCTAGTATGGGATGCATGGTATAATTTAGACAATATAAACATCTGACAGGCTGAGCATTTAGAAAGAAAAACTCAAACCCCGAGGAGCTTGTGTGTACGTCTTGGCTGGTAGATGTGAATGTGTTAATTTAACCCAGGAGATGGACATAGGGTGTCCTAGGACCTCCCTAGTACTTTGCCTGCGTCCAGGGCTTGGGCAGGTTCCCTTGCTGTTGGCCAGAGGGCACACGCCAGTGAAGAGGGTGCTGGACTTCTAAAACCAGAAAGAAGTGCTGGCTGATGGAGCCCTGCGAGCACTGATCTGAACAGCTTGTGAACCATTACTATCTAGAAGTGTCAAGAAAGATTAGAACAAACATCAAGCAAAGATGAAATAAACAGCTATTGTATGGGCAGAAATGGATTTTCAGTTTCCACAGTAAATAAAATAATGTGCTGTCTTAGTCAGTGCCCCTGTGATGATACAGTTTGCAGGATTTTTACTGGCAAGCTGCCATACTTACTTTCATTTATCTGCCTCAAAGCACCATTTCAAAAAGTGCAAAAGCATGTTGTTGATAGAGTAGATTGTTTATAGCTGAATTGAGTATTTCAGAACAACACACATTGTAATAAAGTGGGGGAAGGGACGAGGAAGCCAGCATAGCTGCAGCTTCTTGAATCCTTTGTCAAAAATCAATGCCAGAAAGCTGAGATGTATTTGTTCTGTCTCAGGAAACTCAATACGCAGCCCCTTTGCAGCCCCGCTCCGTGACAAGTGCTAACAAAGGCCCATGGTAGCGCCAAGACTTCCCCAGCACCTTGCACTGACAGTGCTGGCACCCCTGGATGACTGAGTAAGGGATGGCACTGTACTCCCTGGTGGCTCCTTGAAGCCTGAGAACACATCACCCTTTGCACCATCACAGCTCTGCTGCTGCACATACACCATGTGGTATCTAGAGTCCATGTCAGAGTGTGTGGGGACAGAGAGGGAGGAAAAGAGAAAGAGAGAAGGGTATTAAAAATAATACTGTAAATAAACCCAAGTTGTTTCAAGAGCAGAGTGAGCCCTTGTTGCTGGGTTGGCAACCTGATGCTGCCAGAGCGAGGCAAAAAGGGCAGCTCACTGCAGATAGAAAGTGGTGGCTGAAACAGAAAGGCGGCTTCCCCCTGTTCGCCAGTCTCTCTTACACTCACAGTGTCTTCAAAAGGAAAAGCCAGTCACACAGACTGGTTCTCCATGCTGAAAAACAGCATGAAAAGCACATGCCTCTGGAGGTTTCCACTACTAAGAAGGGTTGGTTTCCTCAGCAAAAACAACAAAAGGCTGATGAGTGAGGACTTCAGTTCCCCTGATGCTACCACATCTAAACAAATATCAGACTGAAAAATATGGCTAGAACTCAGGTAAAAAGAGAACAAGACTGTGTGGGAGGATAACCATAGCTTCTACCCAGAGCTAGAGGACATGGGGAGAATGCGAGGATGTCCTCCAGCCCTGCTGGCCCCCGAGAAAAAGTCTCATTCTCCCACCATGCTGGGGGACAGCAACTTCTCTGGCCAGCATTCATGCAGCCTACTGGAAATAACAAGGGTGGTATTGCCTAGAGCCTGGCAGTGGAAGGTACCAAGCCATGGCTGCTGGGAGATACACTGCCTTTGTTTCCTCCCTCAGCCCAACTTCCCAAGTGATCTGCCCCATGCCCCCATACCAGCCAGTGCTGCATGAGGTGACTCTGCCGCTTGCTCCTGGCTGCCTGGGGTCCAGGCTGGCCTGGGACAATGCTGTGCTGGGCACCTCAGCTGAGTGGTGAGTGCTCTCACTTCACCATGTCCCCCTCAGATGGCCAAGCCAAATGACCTTGGGATGTTCATTACAAGCACAGCTCTATTAGGCACTACAGGCTTTCAGGATATACTGTGGGCCCTCAGCTCCCTTTGTCAGCAGGAGCTTCTGGAGCCACTCAGCACCCTAAAGAATTGCTTGATCCTTTGCTGAATCAAGCCCTATTAGCATATTTCCAGGCATTTACAGATGCCATATTTTCTACATTAATATTTAACCCACCAAGTCTTTCAAAGCCCATCTTTCCAAACCTCAAGTTCCCAGATGCTTTTTAATGCCCTTCTCAATAGTGCAATAAAAGTCTGATATTTTATTACTCCCATGAATTATTATCCTAATCTGTAATTTGCCAGACTTTTTTAAACTTCAAAATCTGCACTGTATTTTCCCACACCAGAAAAAAAAGCTGTGCATGACACATTTTTCACTAACAAGCCGAAACCTAATATTTAAATAGACACAATGATTTTTTCTGAAAGGGCACACTATCTTTGTCACACTGTCAGAGAGGTTGTTTTATGTCACCCCAAATCACATTTAAAGGTTTTCCTAAAATAGAAAGGATAACCTAGAACTGTGCACGAAAGACTGGAAGCAGAATGAAATGGTTATACATTCTTCTGAACTTTGATGTAATGTAAACTTCCAGGATGGTTTATAGACACCCTTTTTATTATTTTTTTTTAAGAAGTAAGCATCTTGGTTATCTGGAATGCAGATGCTGGGCAAATTCAGAAGCTCTGGAATGCCCGCAAGCTGTGCTCCCTATGCAGTAGACGCCAAAGATAATGGAGCAAAAGACGCTCAAGATCTCATCCTGCATCTACTGAAGTCAACAAGGGCACTTTTACTGACTGAGCTGAGCTGTGGATGAAGCCCCCAAAGAGCACCTTCCTGTCAATAAACTGGAGACCTGACTGAATTCAGAATACCACAAATGAGGTGGATCAGATCAAAGAAAAGAGAGACACTGAAAGTTGACCTCATATTTTAGCTAGTTACATTGGTATGTTAGCACTCTAGAAATGTCTAAAAAGAGCAAGACTTCTAAAGACACGAGGCTGGTAGTATGCTGGCTCTTTCGGTTCAGGTTTCCCACTAAAGCAAAGTTCTGTTTGTATTGAGAATGACTGATTTATCAATGTGAGGATAGAAACCTCCATTTGTCACCCAGTGAGAAATGAGGGTTTAATACTTATAACTCACAAAAGTGCCTTCCACTGGATTCTCAGTGATAAGTTCTGGAGAAGCAAAAGTGAAAGCTGTTTGAAACTATTTGCTTTCTTCCTCGTGCAGACCTATTAAAAATGAAGGCAGAAAATTTCTGTGGAGCTCGTCTGTAACGGCTCAGAGCTGGCCACAAATCTGTGCAGAGTGCTGTGTTGGCAACTTGACTGGCAAAAGGCCAAAAGCTTTTCTTTTTCTGGGTGGAAGCAGGGCATCACACTTCCCATAGGTACAGGCTATGTCATCCTGGAATGAGTGGGATTACTCATGAAGAATTTGCAACGCTTGAAGATTATCCAAACACTCGAATGCTGGAACATTTAAACTCACCTGTGGTTGGACAAATGTGAGGAAAACATGTGAGAGTGCCTTGACTGGGAAACCTGGATTGGGGATTGACTGGAAAAGTATTATACTTTCAGTATTGTTTCCTAAGGATCCTTTTCCACCATTCACAAAATGCACAGCAGAGCTGAGCTCTCCATCTAATGCAACTAATATTCAGTTTTGTCCAGGCTCTCTCTCCTGTCATACATACCTCCTGTTCTCTCATTCCCTTGGTTCCCCTTGGCCTTTCCAGTTGTTATGGGGGATCCTCTTGCCTACTAACTCTTGTACAATTATTTGTTTGTGAAACTTGAGAAGTAAAAGTGGATTCCAGAGTTAACAGGAGGGATCTGCTTCTTCCTAGAAATGCTGTGTGGAGTTCAAACCTCCTCTGGGAAGAATATATAACTTCCGCATGTTTCTGATCAGCTCCATACTCCACATAGGACCAGTACTGGAGTTTAGCCTTACGTAAAATACAGTACATGCACATATAGCTATTATGCTCTAGGTACTAGAATTATCAAGGATGCTGGAGAAGGACTCTTCATCAGGGACTGTAGTTGTAGGACAAGAGTTAATTGGTTCGAACTTAAACAGGGGAAGTTTAGATTAGATATAAGGAAGAAGCTCTTTACTGTGAGGGTGGTGAAGCACTGGAACAGGTTGCCCAAAGAAGTGGTAAATGCTCTGTGTCTGTCAGTGTTCAAGGCTGGGTTGGACAGAGTCTTAGGCAACATGGTCTAGTGTGAGGCGTCTCTGCAGAGCGATTGGAACTAGATGATCTTAAGATCCTTTCCAACCCAAACCATTCTGTGATTCTATGATTTTCCCCCAGTTCCATTTTATTTTCTATTTCTCCTTTTTGTTTTTCTTTTAAACACCTTTCCTCCAAAGCTATGTTGACAACAATTCTCTATTTTGCTGAATATGCACTTCCTGCCTTGACTGTAACTGCTTTGACAGTTGGTGAAGTAGATAGTTTTTCATCTCATCCAGCCAAGTAGCAGCTACTGATCTCAGAAGAGAGAACTCAAACCCTCTTTTGCATCACTCTTATGGGAGGTTTTTGGAGAGCTTCACCTCAAACCCACAATTTTGCTTGAGGCTGAAGCAGCTGAGATGTGCAAATTCCTCTCAGCATTCAGGGACCCACAGTCAAGTTGTTAACACAATACACTGAAGAGGCACAGCTACACTACAGGTTGAAACACAAGCATGCACTGGACAGTACTGCCTCAAACTGTCACATATCTTTAAAAGCCTTTCAAAGGTGGTGAGGCAGAATTGTGAAAGCCTGGGAGAAAAGTCAAATACATTCTTCTAAAGGCCACTGAGAAGGAATTCAGGGAGTTGCTCAAGTGTTTTTCAGAGCAGGCAACCATGGCATTCACCCCAGAAATCCTACCACCAGAACATTGTTACTGGGAACTAGTCAGCTCTGTTGTCACGTTCCCCCTCACATTCCTTCCATCACCTGCCTGGGCTAATCCAAAAGCAGAAACCTGACTACCTGCAGAACAGGCAAAGCCTTTGTGAGCAAACACAGGGACAATATGCAAGAGTCCAGCTAAGTACCCAATAGCATGTGTATGTGATAGACAGCCCCTGTGTGACACTTAGCCTTCTGCTTGTTTCTCTGGGCTGCAACTATCATCATGTGTAAACATCAGTGACAGGCATTTATTGCAGACAATGCCTTTAATCAATGATTGAACATTAATAAGCATAGACCCTGAGAATTAACACAATAAGACACTTGTACTTTGTCCCTAAAGAGTACTTCTCATAAAGAAAACCCTCTCCTTTTGTTCCTAAAAAGGTCAAAGTCTTTTCTATTTGACAAGGAGAAAAAACACACAGAGTAGAGCATATCTAGGCTGTTTTATGTGGCTTAAATCATTTCCATCCATGCGTAAAAAGCATTCCTTTTCAAAGATGCTCACCAAGTTTTTGTATGTGATCTACAACTCCCAGAGACTCTGTTCCTGAAATTATTAGGTTAGCTGCTGAAAGCAGCAATCAAGTTTTACTGTTAATCTTAAAAGCTAATCCTTTTTATTGACTTCCCAGTCAATAAACTTGTAGCTCTGAAACTACTTTCAGGTTTCCTTGAGTAATAAGAGGGTTTGTGTGTACCTGTGCATGTGTTTGAGGCTGCTAATTTCCCTGCTAAGTTGCATTTACAGGTTAAAACTATAAAGCAATTTGCTTTGTCTCCTGCCATGGGGTCCTACTTCCATGGAAATCAGAATGAGGCTTGAGCTGAGAGAACCAAGGGTTTAAGGTCAGGACCCTCATCTGATCACAGTTTGTTGAGGACTGCTACAGGGAGTGAATCTTCCTGAAGAACAGAAAAGATAAGGGTCAGGAGGAGAAGTTTTGACCTTTTTTCTTTTAAGAAATCCCATGGATGCAGTCCTGCTCTTATTCTTGAATTAAAATCTAACCCAGAGAGCTAAAGAATAGTTAAGCATCACACAGATTTATCATTCTTCAGCTCCAGCCAAAGAAAAGGGAACGAAGGACATGCCAGATGTCTCAGACTACTTCAAGTTGCTGTGAACCAGTTTGGCTGTATTCAGCCGTGCACAAGCACTGCTCACAAGTCTCCCCTTACACCAGCAACCAACAGCACGGGACTCCCCAGAAGCCTCAGCATCACCTCAGCAAGAAGAGGACACAGTATGGGAGAAGAAAAGCAGGTCTGTTCTCAGCTTACATGCTATGTCGAACACTAAAATATAAATAGCTCTCTGAGCAGCAGGGAAAACATGAAGGCTTCCTTGGCTTTGTAATTTGTGGTGGGATTTTCTTGTGCAGAGCAGTATGCAAGCTCTGACTGAAGCTCTTCCCACTGGTGGGGGGCATTCAGGCTGCCACTCAGAGAGCAGCCCTTCCCTCAGCAGCAGGATTAATGCTCTTTGTCCATCACCAGTTTCATGTAGTCTGCCAGAACTGAAATCTTCACCATTCTCTGCTTAGCAGAGACCAGCCCCTGGATTCAAAGAAGCAGGGAGAAATATCCCCCTCCCTCACTAAGCAGGAAGTTTTCTTTCAGACTAACCCCCTTTCCAAGACCATCCGACAACGAGGTGCTGTCCAACCTTCATTTGCACCAGGAGCCCACAAACACCTGAGCGCTTCTCATATCCAGTGTGGAGCAGAGGGCAGTGCTCGCTGCCCGCACAAGACAGGACATGCTGCAACTCCCAACCTCGCATTTCTGCTCGGGTTTCAGGTAGGCCAGTTCCCCGCCTGCTCTTAGCATGTACAGCGAGCTTCATGCTCTTAACATTTCCCAGAAATTCAAAGTGACAGAACCGGAGGTATTGCAATCTGGAACTCTTAACTTTCGTAAACTGGTGAGAATACTGGAATGTGCATGTTCCTTATTTAACTGCTCCACCAGCTTTTCTTATACGCTGCTCGACACAGCCGTTCAGGATACATATTAGACAACTAACATCTGGACTGAATATCTATTAGGACCATATGCTCTACTCAGCTACAGCATCATGTTGGAGATTGGGAAAATCCAAACCAAATGGAGATATCAGAAACTTTCAAGGGTCAAAAATAAAGTCACTTTGGTTTTCCCAGACCCAGCAAATATGGTATATTGGCCTGTGCTCTATGCCTTGTGCAAAAGTCTGATTGTAGACATAACCTGACTTAAAAAAGGAAAACCAGCTTCAGTATAGTGGTTGTAAACAGATCTACCTTGATGATTTTCCCCCTAGTAAAGTTTTGAGTGAGGCAATGCTGAACACCTCTGTTTCCTAAATGAGAATGAACATCAAGAGCCCCAACCTTTACTTTCCTGTCGATACTTTATGATGGTGTTTTCAGTGTGGGTATGATGGTTTCCAGTTTCACCCCAATAGGATTCTCCTGGTTTATGGCTGAAAAGGTTATACATGCCCTAAACATCCATGCCTGGGAACGTACCGCTTACGTAAACAGAAGCAGTGCTTAAATGCCATAAAAGCCCCCCAAGGTATCTGACGGAGCGTGGCATGACTCCCTCATTACTGAGTAAGGAACTGAGAGCACAGAGCAGCTAAAATCATTTTGTACATGAAAGGAGGAAGGCAGAAGGAGTCCCTTTAACCAGCTTTGAGATGTCATCAAGAAAAAAGTACAGAATCCCACAGTCTCACGAACACCTCATGTAGAAGGAGACATCTTAGTGCTTTTAAAACATTACAGGTAAATCCCTGAGGCCCCAGAGGCCAACAGTGTTCTTTAGGTAACAGCAGTATTTATACCTACCCAAATTTCCTGTGACCACATCATGGAAAACAAAAGCTTGATTGGGGCAGGGAGCAGAACTTAATACTCTGGCTTCTTGGTACTGATACTACTTCAGGTGGATGTGCTTTGGGACAGTGCACATCTCAGTGGTGTCTCAGGCCCCAGATAAAGGCATTTCTCCCAACTTAGCTAGGACACCAGGGAAACTACTGCATTTTATCAAAGTAACATCCATACTGTATTTTTTCAGGTCAAAATCGCAACCCTTGAAAATAAACCCAAAATAATTTTGCAAAAGAAACCAATTCAGTTTTCCACTATTGCTTTTTGTTACAAAATGGTATCAGTAAAAAACCCCATATTTAAAAACCTGACATAAAAAAAAACCTAAACGTCCTTTTTAAACAAATGCTCTTGTTTTCTTAATGGTTTAGATGGATGGATCAACACCACCAAGGTAAAGAAAGAGAGTGTGCATAGGAGGGATATTTCTAGTCCAGAGGAGGAGAACTGGAAGAGCTGGATGACTAGAGTGTTAGAAATGGGGTGGGATTCACTAGCACAACATGCCCAGCCATAAGCTGTAAGGAGTCAGAGCAGCATTGCTGCTGTGCCCATCAGCTGAGAATGACACTGGATGGGAAGGGGCTGGAGGTATTAGCTGGTCATAGGACAAGTGCAAGTCACCAGAGTGACCTGGCCTGGAGAAGAGCAGGACACTGCTGTGGCAGGTGAGGCAAGGTAATACCAAGAGATAAGGCAGCAGTAACAGCCCTGTTCAAGGCCAGAAGACCATCACCCATGTTTGGGAAAGATGAAACAGGGAGAGAAATGGTAACTAGAGTGACCAGGGAGGCATAGATCCTGAGGATCTTGGCTGGTTTAGCCCAGCAAAATGGAGCAGACCATGATTGTGGCTGTAGGTTCATGGAAGTGCAAAATGAAAAGGGGGAAATAAGCATTATGCATAGAGATTCTTTTGAATAATCATGTTGGCAAAAGATATAGAACAAGCAGTTCAGAAGCCATAAATGAACATTAATGTTTTCTTCAGGGTGTTAAATTGAACTATGGTCTCTCAGACAGAGGAAAAAACGTAAGGCCTAATAATTCACCCAAAGCATTCGCATCCCAGTGAAGTCAATGATAAATTCCTGCCCTCCATCCCCGTGTCTGCCTGCCCACAGATTCAAGCAGATGTTACTGAACTCCTTAGTTTCAGCTCCTTGCTGAAGCCTTTTTTTTCTCCTCTCTTTTTTTTTCTTTAAACTCTGAGGTCTAGAGATTTCGTTTTCTTCAGATGAAAGATTAGATTCTGTCAGTTCTGAGTACATATGTGGGCTGATCTGGCCTATGGGCCGTATGTTTGACACCTCTAGTATACTGTGTTATTGTACCCGGGGGAGGTGACGGGGACTTATTTATAGAGACAGTGTCTGTCAGGGGAAGTTGTAAGTGCGATTTGTGTGGGTTAAAATAGGAAGAATATGTACTCTTTTAAGTGGACACTCCCTTGATTTAAGGCATGGTCAGGGCGAGTGCCCTTCACAAATTTAACAGTTTCCAATTTATTACTTTTTTGTGGGAAGACACAATATTTTTAGAATCTTCAAGTATATCTTTAAACTTGGAGAAATGACAAGTCCAGGGACTTCTGGGACACTTGAAGCAGATCTAACCTGTCATATCTGTGCTGTGAGCAGCTGCAGACGCCACTGCAGTTACTGCACATGCTACCTCGCTGCAGGGGCAGTGCTCAGCACCCAGGCAGCACAAAGGCAACATGGAGCTGCGGCTACGGAGGCTTTGGTCCTACAAGCCCCCAAACCACACTGAGCCACCTCTTCTCTTGCCTGTTAGCTGGTCTCCCTTCCCACCACAGAGACATTAAAAGGCACACAACACCCTGCACAAGCCTGATGTTTTGGAAGATCACTTCTTCCAAAACGCCTTAGTATGAAATAAAAAACCACCCTGGGTTAAGGAGGAGAAAAACATCTCCTGTTGACTTCATGACAGGGGCTTGGGGGCTTCACCCTGTCTCACTGAATCTGTTCCTTCTCTAGTGTAAATTATTTGAGAAAGAAAGTTTCCTGATATTAGCATTTCACACATCACTGAGCGCATTGCTGGTGCTTGAGAAACAGCCAACAAAAATAGCTTCCTTGCAGGGTTTAAGTACATAAGATTTAAAGTAGCCAATAAGTTTTCAGACTCCTAACACTTCAAACAGAAGAGCTCCAACAGTAAGCATACAGCTTAAAAACTTTAATCAAACACACTAGTTCACAGCAAGAGCAAGTAGATAAAACAGATGCAAGATTTCTAGACCAAGTCGTTCTCACATATGGTAACACCATCCTCTCTTAGGGGAAAGCAATGATGGCAAACAATGAAAATGCCCTTACTTAAAAGAATTCCTTAGTATGTTCAAACTGTCATCTCTGTTTAATCTCAAACTTACAAAAAACCAATTCCCTTTGTTAGGAGTCTGCTGATACTTTAGGTTTAAAAAAGAAACAAACCTAAACCCCCCACATCTTCCCCCCGCACCCCACCCTCAATTTCCTGGAGTTGCTGCTGCGTAAGTTCGGGTGAGAGAAACTGCTCGAGGAGGTTGCCTCAGATTCTGGTTTCTAATAGAGCACACTGGGACAGCATCCTTAAAGGTGGGGTTCAGACCATGTTAGTCCATTGCCACAGGTCACTAATGTTTCACCAGCAGTTGGCAACAGAGCTGGGACCTCCCGCAGCCTCTGCATGGCAACCACGGAACAGAACTGGCCTGCTCGTACTCAAATTTCCTTTATGACTCCTTGCATTTAATGGAAAGGTTTTTTTCTTTCTCTGGTCTGGATTGGACATGGCTCATGATCTTGGTGATGGAAAAGCCAGTAATTCACCTCACTAGTCAGCCCTGCATTTCCTACGGTCATTTATTATATTAAATTCCAGCTGTTACCAATCATCCGTATACTCTCTCTTGTGTGTACACATCCACATACGCTAAAACAGTAATGTCAATTGAAAGGTAGTGCTCTTTGGGTTACCCATCTAACAGCCAGGTTATGAAGTACTGTTCTGCAACCAAAATGAAAGCTGTGAAATCACTACTGCCTAATGCAAAATCAGCAAAATAAAGGGCTGGTTTCTTACGTACGTAGAGCAGCACAGCACCATTGGGTGGGGTGAGACTGCTCTCTCATGCCTGGTGAAAGTCTGCTCCTTCGGCTGTTCTCTTTAGTCCCCCTTTTCTCAGGATTAAATGCATGCAGCAGAGGACTCTGCAGCAGCAGAAGCTGTCGGCTCAGAGGACAGGTCCAGGGATGCTGCAGTAGTACTAGAAATGAGAACAGCCACGTACCTGTGCTCAGTAATGCTTGCTTCAGCTCCTTCTGAACCAGCTCCTCATGCACAGGCTGATTTAAGACTGGTTTTAGCTTGTAGACTTTGCAAGAAGGGACACATAACTTCTCCTGTTCCCTAGAAAACAGGGAGTCACTTGGTGGTGGTGAACTTAGTAAAAGCCTACTCCCTAATGCATTTTGCCTTTCTTATACCTCATGGTTTTGCCACATAGAAATAAAATTAGTAATATCTGGGTTTAAGTTACCGGTGCCATTTGCAGGCAGGATCATACCCTGAGCTGTTGCAAACTAGCATAGCCGTACTGGCTCTGAGGATGGTTCAATCCAGACACCCCAGCTCCTCAAAGATCTGTCCCCTAATGCTGTGACTGTGGGGCAGTGGGAAATGTCCGTGCCAGTGCATACAAAGTACTTGCAGAACACATTATCTGGATGATCACACAGCTCTTCAGGCATCAGATTAGTAACAACTAAACCCAGAGCCCCTCCTGAAACTGAAACAATATCAGCTTTGAGCAAACAGTTGTCCTAAATGAAAATTCATCCCTTGCTAAATTTAACCAGGTTGCATGACAGCACATATGTGTTGATTTCAGAGAGGTTTCTGAGGCATGAGGGAGATCATAAATAGGCCCTAACATCTGAGAAAATTAGACAGAAAACACAGTTTAGCTTTCCGTTACACTTTTGTTTAGAATTCAGCTCAGTATCTGTTCTTCCTTAAATGTCCTGGCACACAGCTTAATTATTAGCAGGGTTTCCTTCAGAGGGAATAGGAAGTGAAAAAGGTTATTTTTATTTCACTGTCATACCCAAATTAATGGGAAAAAATATTTGCAGTGAGAGCTTTTAACTTCTGCAAACTGTGAACCTGGCTGCTGGCAAGCCAAGTATCATAAACTCCCCATGTATTTGTTCTTGCTTGAAGTCAGGCAGCCACCAGCACTGTCAGGTTAATCATCTCGCATGTGAATAATCACCCAAACAGTGTGAATGGTGAACAACACAAAGCCAAAGACACAGCTTTTCTAACCACGGACCAGGTTAGCTGGGCTGTGGTGGGGCTGTACCATCATCATGCAGCACTGCTGACCCAGGAGCAGAGCTTCTGACCCTCAGGTTGCAGGCTTCATATCTAGGACTTAAAGCAAGTAGAAACAGAGATGGATGAAAATTACTGTGAGAGTGGATGGAAAGAGGCTTTGTATCTATCTCAGAGTAAACAGGCAGCTGGTGTTAGACTGCCTGGCTGCATGCTGTGGTCCCTGAGCACTAAAACCCAAAGCCCATGGTGCGATATTGTATGGCTTCAACGTTAGCTTCTCCACACGCAAATGGTATGTACCACTGTACTCCACTGTCAATAGCAAGACATGCCCTGAGGAGATGGGAGCAAGGCTGAGAAGGTGCTGGGAACAGAATAAAGCTACTAGCAGGTCTCTATCAAGACAGTGACTTAAGGCAGTCAGGTCTGTGTTCAGCAATGCAGTTCCCTTCCTGTTCCTTTCCTCTCCTTGGTGTCTGGGCTTTGTGCACACAACCAGAGGCATTACCACAGGGGAAGTCTTGAAGTGCGCAGCTCGCAGAAGTGCTGACAGTGCTCTCCACCAGCTGCCCCCCTGGCCTGGATAGTCTGTGGACCCCCACAAGAGCGGGGCTCCATTTCACCCATTTCCTGACCAGCATTGTCCAGCAGGGTAAACATCCAGTGGGGCACGGAGCAAAGAGGCTAATTTTGGGAATACTAACCTATTTCAGTTGAAGCTATTTATCTGACCTTTTTTCTGAAATTGAACGAGAGGAAGAGGAAAAGAGCCATTTCAAAAGCAATTGCAGCACACTGGTGTGATATCTGTGATTTCCGCTCAATGTACTAAACTGTTTGAAAATAGGAAGCATTGTGAAATCTTTGACATCTAAAAGTTTGCTTTTCCTCAAACCTAAATGAAGGAAAATCTCTAAAAAATTTTAAAAGTAAAAACTGCATTCCCAATAAATGACTAATTATCATGAATTGAAAATGTGTGTCTGATTCACAGATCATACCCCTGTTTCTTGTCATATTTCTGTAGAAAGTAATGACGCAGGAGGGAAATGCTGCACTGCACATTGCCTTTCCTTGCACAGCAGGTCTGAAGAAGCCAGGAGAAGGCGACACATCAGAAGGCAGCCCCTCTCAGGAGCGGAGCAGAGCATCAGCACCGGCACACAGGTCCCACAGAAGCATGGCCTGAGAAGGGAAGTAAAAGAAAGGAGGGGCAAGGGATGGCATGGAGGTCTGAGATGCATGAAGGAAGGACATCTGTGGAGGCAGCTGGTGCCAGTGCACGATGTCCTGCATGCCCTGTCCCCTGGCTTTTCTGGACTTGTCAGAGGAACACGATGATTGTGTTGGTGGGCCACTCAAACTGCAAAAATGCTTTTCTTTTACATGTTGTGCTAGAACTGAAATTTTTGGGCTTTAATATATGAATTTCTGGCTAATTTTCTTGGGGTAGCAGAGTTATTTGTTTTCTTTTACATACAGAAATATTTTAAAGCTTTTACCTCTGTGTATAAACTACCTTTCTTGTTGTTGTTTCCCTCATCAACCCCAAGAAATTTCATCTGCCATAGGAACACAAATACCTGTGCTTACTACCATAACTGCTAAATCCCACAGAAAACTTCGCAAAAGGTGCACCTTAGAGGATGTAGCAAGACTAACAACCCAAGTCCATGCAGGAGTATGTTTGGATTATGTGCAAATAGAGCATAAAGTCAAACTGCGCTAGAATGAAAACCTTACTGTTTGGGAATATGAAATTTCCCCATCTGTTTCCATCAGACATGGCTGAGTGGATGCTTCAGCATCCCCAAAGGAATGTCTCTGTTAGGGGGACAATGTTTTCTACTCAAAGCTTCTGAATAGTCAGATTTTAAAATTTAATTGAATTTCAAATTCTTAAGGAAAAGTCCAAGTCACACAAGGACCCACCAAAAAATAGCTGAAACAGTTTTGATGGGAAAACAAAGAAGTCAGAATCCCACAGATAACTCAGATTGCACAGGAATCATGCTGACTTGTGCTTCCAGACTTTCCTAGAAATGTCCAGCTGCTAATGAGAAGATCTGGCCAGTCTCTTCCAGGATACTCAGGGTGCAAAATCTCCTCTAATGGGTAAGCGATACTTACTCAATGCACTTCATCCCTTAAACCAAGATAATGCTCTTGGCAAAGAAACATGTTGAAGTCTAAAGGGAGTGGTCTCCATCTCCTTAGGCTTCTACGTAAAGACATAAAAAAATAAGAACTTACACCTCCCCTGGGTCAAAATATCAGTTTACCCTAAGAAAACAAATATGCCTTCCATGCAATGTAATTACAGGTCAGCTGAGAAACTTGGAATGAGGGAAAGCAGATCCATACATTGGCAAATTCACGTAGTCCCTCAGCTTTGAGGGATGCCAACAAATCCATTACTGCAATAGTATTTTGCACTGAGAGAGTCCCACTTCAGGATTTACAGGCTTAATATAAGGAACTTAGGCTGGAAAGGAAAGAAGTTCCCCTCCCATTCACTATTTCCAATGGAAAAGGATTTTTCCCAAGTGAAAAGTAAATTGCTGAGAAAATGCAATTGAAATTATTAAAATTGCTGAAGGTTTTCCCCTTAATTTTGTTCCCATCCTTCTCTCCCCCAAATTCCCACGATAGTCAATGTCAGAAGATTTCACTTACTCTTGAATTCCTCCTCCTGAATCATAAATATTTATCACGTGAACGGTGTCCTTACAAGTCTCTCACATTTGTGAAAGAAAGCAGTTTGCTGCAGGATTTGACCTTGAAAATCTTCCCCAGTCTCATTGACAGGAGCCAATGTTATTTTTCCTTTTTAATAGCTTTGGAAACTTTTGCCAGACAGACAGAACAGCCAGACCACACGCAGATTATTAAAAACAGTTCAGGGCGTGTGATTTTGGTATAAGGAGATAACGGCCACTATATTATGGGCAAATGGGAGGTGGTAGGGTGGGAGGGGGTTTGTTCATTAATAATGAAAAGACATTGGAACATGATTAATTCAACATAAAAAGCCAACTTCTTCAGCTAGAAAATGCAATCGATTGTCTGAAGTAACGGAGGAATTAGAAAACATGTCCAACCTTTACACTTTGGATTCCTAAGCAGCTTTTAGACTTCGATGTTGGAAAAAACACTACAGTAATGCCTAAAAGCAAGAGGGTAGATTGTATGAACTGTCACCACCTCTTCCACAAATCCCTATACTGAAATAACTGAAGTGCCTGTAGCCTCCCAGCGCATACCTCTGCCATAAACAAGCATTGTACAATGTACACGGATAAACACCAAGCTTCAGTCTATGATGGACACTTGAACACTGAAGAAGCAACGCAGCCCAAGACAGAATGGACCAGGAAGCAAGAGGCAATGCTGCTTTGGCCAGCTCTGCTGTGAGAAGCAAGAGGAGGCATTTTGTTTCCCTGCATCTGTGCTTTCCTCCTCCATATCATCTGTCGGATCTGTAAGAGTGCCCAGTCACGGGGCTTGCAGCAAGGACCTGACTCATATCCAGCCCTCGAGGCAATCATGGTAGGTGCAGAATGTGCACACACAGCTGCACTGCACCCTGAGCACTGTTACCTTGCGGTTGTTCCTTGGACTATCGCTGATCTTTGAAAAAAACCAACAAGCAAACAAACTCAACATGAAAATCAGTGAAACTCAGGGCAGCCAAAGAGAGGAGGAACCTCAGCTAGCTGACTGAGGTGGGCTTGCTCTTGCTTTTATTGAGAAGAGATGATTTCCAAGACTTTCAATGAGTGTTGGATTATCATTCAGGGATGAATATGATTCCCAGGTTAAATTAATGCTAGGCAGTGCACAGACCTTATACAAAGATATCAACGGAGGGGGCTGCACAGGCAGAGAAACCTTCCTGAGAAGCTATCTTGCTAAGACCAGAGAAGAACATGCCTAAAAATACCTCAGGATTTTCATTAATGCTTGTGGCACAGAAAGAATCTCTGGATCCATATGATTGCTGCGGCCCACTGAATTCATCAACCAAGAAAAGGGAAAGTTACCAAGTCCTGCAGAACAGGAGATCTGGTCCTGTCACCAAGGAAGATGACCTAGTCAGAAACCCCACTGCTTGCCCCTTCTTTCTGAGTCTCCCCACCTGCCCCTTTATCTTCCCATGGATGTTTTGATAAAAATGAGGAAAAAAAGATGTTTTCCTGAGAAATTTCCTTGGTTTCCCAAGGCTGTATGGTGAAACACAATGATGTTTTGGCCAAGTTTCTTCCTTCGTCTCACTTCTCTGACACACAATAGAGTCCCGTTCTGGTTGCAGAAAGTGATTACTCATGGTATCTCTGGCAAAGGAACACGTCCATTGAAAAATGGGGTTTGGAAATCTCACTTGTTTTCCACTGGCCTTAAAAGACCATTGAATGAAAAAGCCTCTCTGTTCAAAATCCTTGTTTAAGATCAGGAACCTTCTCTGAATTCAGCAACATCTCAGTATCACTGAAGGAGGGGATGGTTTCCCAAGGATGATTTGGGCTTCTTATCACTTCTTCCATTTGCCTTCCCCAGCCTACCACATAGTCTCAATCACACCCCAACAACTAGCCTGAATACAAGCCACTAAATCAGATCAGCAGCTGGCTGTGCATGGAAGTCCTGTCCCAGGGAAAAAAGAAATAATAATTAAAAAAAAAGGCCTTACATATTCTTCAGGAATGCAAAATGCAGGGCTTGTATCACAGAGCAAAAGAAATATTTTCCATCACTGCAATGAAATATTTATTAATAGCAGACACTAAATAATCTAGTACAGACTTGTTCACCAGAGTGCAGATTTTAGCAGGAGTCTCTGAGAACCAAAGCCCATTTAATTGTAATGAATAATAGCACAGATTTCCTATATTTGGGCTCATATTTTGCAAAAAGTGTTAGCAAGTAAACATGGATATTCCCAAACTGTGAATATTTAGTTAAGTTCTATTCTGATGTTTCTTGTTCTGAATATTACCCTATGAATTATTAAATTGCAACCGATTTTTGTAAGAATGACTTTTTTTGTTTGCAAAAATTGCTGCTTTCTTCCACCTGAAGCTAAATCCACTACACATGGAGACAACTAGAGGCAATATATTCTCGAAAATGATTTTAAGATCCGAGCCAAAGTATGTATCAGATGAAAACCAGAAATGCTACTTTTGTTCAAGTATCATACACAAATAATGGCTTCATACAAATGAGGATTTTTACCAAATGGTTTACTACCATTAGAAGTTCATGAGTAGAAATTGGTTTAGTTGAGCACATGCTACTGACCAAGCATTTTCACTTCATTTACACCTTGTGTCTCTGACAAGAAATAGGCAAAAAATCCATATCCCAAATGCAGAGTCTAGGGAACAGAGGAGTCTGGAGAGGAGAAACCAAGTGCTCGCCATGCACGGGTCACTGCACTGGAAGGGGAAGCCCTGTGCCAAGCTGCCACATGGCACCAAAGAGCTCATTTCATGCTGGGTGATGGAGGGGAGCAAAGTACATATGCCCAGGTGGAAACCCATGCCCTGCACTAAACCACCAACTTCCACTTGCCGTGCTTGCTTAAAACTCCCATGCTCTTTCCTGTGAGCCTGGACGCTGCTGTAGGCAGCAGCTTCTCCCTGTGGCTTTTTATGAGACCTAAGAAAGTGATCACGGCCTCTCAAGAGCTTCATCTGTGCATACCTATTCCATAGAGACAAGAGTTGCTCGTGTCATAGCAAAGAAACAGATAAAGAACAGACCTCAAGAAGCTGAATTCTCTGGGGGCAAAAAAAGGGGATACTTTTAAACTTACATAACAAAAGCATCACCTACTGTAAGCATTAAATAATGGTCCCACAAAGGTGCAAAAGTACAGAGGAATAATTAACATCAACACAATTTCACAGAGTCAGCTACTCGCACTCCTGCTCCCAGAACTATCCTATGGTCATCACGTGGACACAGTGGAAATACTTTCTACTCCTGTAGAGAACATTTTTCCAACACTGAGACTATACAGAGAAGGGAGAAAAGAAGATTCATGCGCACAGAGCCGCAATTTGCCCAAGCTGGGCTTACTGCTCAGGCCTGTGGGCACATACTGCTGCTGCCAGGTGGTCAAGCCTTTGCTGCTGTTTTCATGGCAATTTGCATGGCATGGCTCATAGTGTTTCATGATTTATGTTTTCTAAAAATGATACTATTTGACAAGTACCAAGTGACAGCGGCAAACCTGTTTAACCACTCTACTGCTGGGTTGTGTTGGAAGCTTAGGCGGGGTTCAAAGGTACCTTACAATTGTCCTACTTATTTTAACACACCATACACAAAGCCGCAAATCAGCCTGACAGGATGAAGAAGCCTCTGATTAGACAGCAAACTTCACTTTCTGTCCTTTTTAAGTGTAACATTTTCATTCTCACACATGTGCATGCTCATTTGGGAAGCATCTGACTAGTTCTGGCATCAGACTTGGACACCTTAATGTGTGCATCTTCCTCACAGTCTCATAGCACTGAATAACACATGAAGCTGCATTTGTCTAGAGGTCTGCTCAGCTCAGCCTGGGCGGGTGAAGAGGCAGATATTTATTTACACTGCTCCTGAGAGGGGTGAGATCCGGGCAGGCTGGTGCAGGCTGTGTGGTACCTGACTGCAAGCTGAGCCATTGGTTTCAGTGCAAGTTCTCAGAGAGCAAGGCACTGCTCAGCTGGAGCTGATGCTGGTCCTTGTCTTCTAGTCTTGTAGAGGTCATTGCTATTAGGAGCCTTTTGCTAGCACTTCTCACTTGCTAGCTACAAAGCAGTTGTCCTTAGAACAATAAACCATAATACCTATGTAATGTTTGTCTGCAAATACTGGCTTTCAATGGCAAGTGCTAGTGACAAGCACAAATTCATTTGACAAACCGTGTCCTGTCTAGCAAGAAACCCAAACGCCTCCTGCAGAGGAAAACCATCCTTTAATGTTAGATAGCTTAGGGTTAGGCCTGCATAGCCTTCTCTCTCCCTTACAGCAATATACTCTGCAAGAAGTAATGGGAGTAAAGAGATAGCTAGGTCATTCCTACAACACAGAATAGATTTTGCATGGAAAATCCCATCATTGTCTTGTATAAACAAGTCCAAAATGCATTTATAGGATAGGTTTGGGTTTTTTCAGCTTGCAAGAGGGTTTAAATTTTTTTCCTCGCCACATGAACTGCCAACTAAACTGAGAAGCAGAAATCCTAAATAAAAGTTTAAAACCAACCACCAACTGTTTAGAAACCAAAAAAGAAACTCTACTAGGAAATCAGCCCTTTTAAGACAGTGTTCCAGTAAGATGCCAGGGACAGGTCACTTGGTTGTCTCATTGGAATAACCACATTTCAGGTTTTCAGAGTAAAATATACGAGGGTGGGCAGCCAAGAGGGCTCAGATTTTAACACAAAGGGTAATCTGGTCTGGCGCAGTCTGGTCATTGCAGCAGTGTATCTGAAGGTTAGGTTTTATGTTTATTAGCATCATCCAGATGGCGTTTTATGTCCTTAATAACTTTGTCCCTGACTAAGCCATGAACCTACTGTTTGACAAACACTGTAGGAAATACCCATCAGCAGAAAAGCCATTTTGTAATGAGGGGTAGAGCTGGTATGTTTAAGATGCCTACAATTTAATTCTATGTACCTGTCACCTTTCACTGTGTACACTTAACATTGTAAAGTACTTTAAGCAGTTGTCATTAAGCTAAGGGGTCTGGACAAAAGACCGGGAGCTCTCCAGCTCCTCCCAGCATGCTGCTGAGCTCCTCCCCAGCCCCTCTATGTATTTGTCCCCACCAAGGAAGGAGGGCTGAGGCTTTGGTAGGGTGCTGGGGCTGGCTCCCATCTCCCTCATGTGCCTCATGCCATGCTGGGTAATTCACATCAAGAATCTTCAGCTAGGGCAAACCCACCTTTTTCACAAAGCTGTTACAAAAATTCAATTATCTGTGCTGACAGAGCACCTTGCAGTCCCCAAGGGGAACAGGTTCTGTACTTAATTAGCAGAGATATCTCCAGCATGTTGTCCCAAACACCGTATGCTTCACAGAACCTTCAGAATTCATTGTATTTTGATGACAAAGAAGAAAGCTCCACTTCCAATTAGTGGGACTTGCAATTTTGTGTGGGAAAACAACATTTTCGTTTCCAATTGTTAAAACGAAAGGACTGCTGACAGTTATTTTACCAAGACCATCCTTGCCCCACATAGGACATCTCAGCAGCCCAGTAGTTTCTTTCAGCACCTCAGAGGTGCACAAGTTTTTCCACTTTCAATCTAAACTGAAAAATGTTTGATTTCTTCCTAGCTGCAAAATATATGGTCAAGACATTCCTCCAAAATGAGCAAAAGATTCTGCATGTTTGCAGACAGCGAAGACTTGAGCACAGCCCATGCCAGGAGCTGGGGTGGGCAGGGAGCCTGCTGAGTGCAGCCACCCACATGGCTCCCCTTGTGATGCTCAGGGAGGCTTGTACAGTCGTGTGATTTCATACCCAGGAAGCCTCGTGTGCAGATGCCTACATGACATCTAGAACCTGAGCTGTGGCCAGCTATCATACACTGATCAAACATACAGGCCAAAAGATAATGAGTTTAAACAATCCAGGAGACTCTACATAGTTGTCCAGCTGGTTTATTGAACTAATTTAAGTTAAATTTGTTCAGCTTCATGATTCAGACAAGGCCAGAATGAATGTTAGCAGCACTTTTGGTGTTTCATGACACAATTTACTTAGAATTAAAGCAACTGGAAAAAACCTTGTGCTCAGGGAAGGATGTATGCATCGCTGTTGAAGCAGACACTGGCAGTAGTGACATCAGCATGTTTTTTTAAGCATACGTTCGTCTTTTGCAGGGATATTTTGAGACCCTAAAAATGTCACTACAGAACTGTCCCAGTTTTTGATTTTGAAAATGTCACCTGTGTCATCGTTGGAACTGGGCTGTTATTTCCAGAACTAACCATTTGGGGAATGGTTTACGCGAAACTGAAACCTTAGCACCAGCTCTGCAGCGAAAGGGAGAAGGCAAAAGTGCTGGCGCTCGCACTGGTGCTGGAGTCATCCAGGAATTGGCTGGCTTACCTCAGGCCAGCCTTTCACTTGCCAGAATTCAGAAATTCACATTTCTTTTCAAATTTGCTATTTTCTTTAGGCATTCATTTTGAACGTGACCAGCTGTTCTCAGAACAGGGATCTGGAGCCATATTCTGTATTTTTAGAGCAGGCATCTTTCCTGTTAAACAGAAAGATGAGAAACTCCAAATTAGAATATGGTTAGGAGGAATAGAAGAAAATTCACAAGTGCAAAGCTGCTGCTGTTCACCCAAAATGCTTCCAACAAAGATGTGGGGCGACTTTCCTTACCAGGAAACAATAGTCTACCTGAAGCAGGAGCAGAAAAGCAGCCAGGGCAACCACACGGCAAAAACAGCTCACTGGGAGCCCCAGGGTTTGGTGCCACGATAAGCTGAAGGTACCAAATGGAGCAGCCCCACCTCTGGTGCAGGCTCCTGCTCATCCCTTGTGCCGGCACCAACACTGACACAACTGTCTCAGGGACTAGATCAAGGATCGCATCAAGCTACAGACTGATCTGGCAAAAAAGAAAATCCAGTTTTGGATGGAGAGAGTCTCTCAGCTGCTCCACGGTGTGCACACTGGTGCTGTCACAATGACTGGGATGGATAGTAGGACTAGCAGTTTTGGCAGCAAAGTGACAGCAAATGTGCAATCTGAGTAAAATTACTGTGCATTTCCAATAACACTAGAAATAATGAAGCCAAAGCTTACAGGGTCCTTGGGCTGTGAGCTGCTAGACAAGTGTTGTAGGTACACAGGCTGTACAGCACAGGTTCTCCAGGCATATTCATCCTCTGATACCTGGTAACATGCGTGTTCATGCCACATCCTTTCCATCTGTCGAAATTGACAGAGCCTTTCTGCTCTAACCAACCGCACATATTCCTAAAACTTCAAGAAATTAATTATCCTTGATAATTAATTGCTTCAGCCAATTTGGTTGAGGACAGCCATCAGCTTCCACTGCCTTTGAATGTGGTAAAAATTAAACAAAATAACATTACTAAGCAATCCCATATTCGTAACAAATCATCCAAGAGAAGAACTAAAACAGCATAAAAAAACCCCAACCCACCAACACTAAGCTTAAGGAAAATTTGTTTAGAAGACCATCCCTGGGACACTGTCTCTATAATGCCTTTGCCTTGAGTGGTCGCTTCCCTCAAGAGGTCCCAGCCCCTTTGGAGGTCAGCAATTTTATGCTGCTTTACAGGTGGGAAGCTGAAGAACAAAGGAGGAAGGCGTTGTGTGAATTCAGCAATCAGTAGAAGACCAAGTTTGTTTCCTTACCCACTGGGTAGTGCCACTTCTTTTTAGTTTATTTCTATGTTGTCATCTTAGATATTTGGGGGGAAAAAAAACAACCTACATCATAAGCCAAAATGCTGAAATATTAGCTCATTCCTATAACCAAGCCTCAAAAGATCATCTATAATTTTTCATGTTGTTCCTAATTCTCACCAAGTTAACCAAAGTTTCTGAAGTAAACTGAAGTAAAAATGTTACATTTTTATAAAGCCCCGTGTTTCTCGGGTGACTGTCAAGCACCTCCTGTCATTTGGCCATTTTAAGTATTTCACTTCAAGAGGAAAGTTTTGGGTTATTCCACATCACCACATTTCTGAAATTAATGATTTAAATTTGTCGCAGTGTAAGTTGAAAAATTTCACTCACCCACTCTGTGCTGTCAGGATATACAAAGCCAGATTAAATGCTCTGTGGGAGACTTTACCCTTAATTAAGCATTTAACCAAGGGAGTTGATCCCTCCTCAGTGGAGGCAGGACCCTTCCCTGCTCTGCTCCAGAATGAATTGCACTGAGTGGGATAACTCAGAGGAAATGATTTAAAGGACCCAGCTCTGCTCCCTTCTTGCCAGCCCTGGGCCAGCAGCATGAGTGGGGCACTGCCAGCACACAGACAACCTGTCCCACCTCCCATGTGAATCAAGGGGCCATCCACCCTGCAAGCACAGCATGTAAAATCACCTTTTATTTTTTTACAGGAACTCAAAAAAGAAAGGCTCCTTCCAAGGGCCTTCAAAAGACCTTTTCTTCCTTTGAGAAGGAAAACTCCCCAAAATTCAAGATTGTATTTCAACAACAGAGTGTCATGTGCTTTCCCAAGCTCCTCCCAGCTCTTGGCTGTAGAAGAACATTTTAGGTGAAGGTGAAAGAAGGCCACTAGTGCAAGTGGATGCCTATTGTTGCCCTGTGTCATTCAGTAAAGATAGCCACTTGCAGCAGTGAGGGTTTCTGACACAACACACTATACTATATGCTACTCTCAGTCCCAAAGAAAAGCATGGGCTTCAGTGAGCAATCCTGGGATAAGACAGAGTACATTTACTTTACATTGGTAATTTTAAAGATGAAAGGGTACGAAACACCCTTGTCTTGTCATTAGGAAATGCCTTGTAAGCCACTTTCGTTTGAATTTACTCAGTGTCATTTGCAGAAAAGCCATTTCTCCCCTGGAACTGTTTCTTTTCAGACTGCTTTTTCCCCTGTTTCCCAGCAATTTCTGTTTTCAGAGTAATGAAGGCCAATGTGGTTCTCCTCTACACCATTTCACTACATTTACATTTTTTTAAATAATTGATCATATCTCTGTAATTTTATACTTTTATTCTAAAACATAGCATACGTACAGTCACTACTCAGCATGGCCAGTGAATTATGGCTTATTTGGGATTTTAAATACAAAGATTATAAAAGTGCTGGTTAAAGTGCTGCCAAGTGAACTAAACTTAGTGTTCATGGTATTTGGTTAAATATATGTTTTTTAAGTAATAAGAAGGAGTTGTTATTGAAACTGCAATCATCTTTCACAATAAATACTGTTTAACTTGAAGGCTTCTATACAATAAAGTTATATCAGTACTTGGGTACAGTGTACTTATAATTAACGCAAATATAGGGAAAACATGCTAATGTTCCTTAAACTGCATTTCTTTTGGTTATGCTAATGGGAAGAATAATTCAGTGTGCCACATGCACCCAGGACTGATAAAGGCTAATATTAAACAAAGATGTCTACTCAGAGGTTATCAGCTTGGACAGTTGTAAGCAGTAACATTATTAAATGCAATCAATACAGTAAAGAGGACGTAAACCTCATGGACTGTTAATAGGGACTGAGATTTCCTAGGTATATTCAAACCCATGTAAATACAGCCTAGGTGAACACTCCTGAGACCTGCTGAAAAATGAAAGTTGGGCAAAATTTGCAACTAGCGTTGTTTCAGACCCATGTATTCCAATGGAAAAACAAGCTTTACCATGAGATTTAAAATCAAGGCTCATAAGCATTTAAAAATCAAAGTTTTACTTTCTCTCTGCTGTAACTTAAGGCAATTAAAAAAAAAAGCATAATTTACTTTTTAAAATTTATATATACACTTCAATAATTTACATCTAAAATACATATATTAAAAATATCTACTCCTTTCCTAAGCAGATCACAGTGACAAAGTATACACAGCAACAAGTTTGCTTGTGGTGTCAGGAATGCAACAAGGAAAAGTTTAAAATTTATATGGGGGGGGGAAATGAACAGAGTTTGAGACTGAGCGAGGTTAAGGGGTTTTTTTTTCCTCTTGCATACAGAAAAATTCTAGTTGTAGTTTCTGTCACCAAAAGCTGAACTTCACTTTTATAAAGCATCCTGCAAATTGCACTCACGTATTTTACTAAAATCATGTCACCCATCCTGATGAGATCAATGAGGCATTAAACGCGTAAATAACTAAAGGATTAGGAGCCTACATGCCTATTTGTTGTAGCACCTTCATGTCTTTAGGGTTTATAAGATCCTATTCTGTTCTTGTACAGCAAGGGAATTGGTTTTCTTATGACATATCTTTCCTCTTTCAGGGAGATGCACTGTATACATGTATGTACTTTAAAAGCCTTGAAGAGGGAACAAGTCTTTCCAGTGAAAGCAACGTAGAGTGTGCAGTTGTCACCTCTAGAGTACTCCTTCAGATGCCCAAATACAGCTGGCATCCCCAGAGGAGCATCGCATAGCTGTCCTCATACAAAGGACTGATTCTCCTTCTCGTGGGACCTTTCCAGGCAAATGGGGACAAGATAGTGCCGCTGTGGTGGGGACCACTCAGGGATGCTAGCCTTCCCACTGGGGATGAAGCTGCAGGGTCTGTCCCAGAACTTCTCTGCCTGCCCTGGCTTTCTCAGAAATGCCATACAACATGGTGAGGAGGAGACAGCCCTGCTGCCTGCGCGGGTGCATGCAGGCGAGGGACAGAGGGAGCGAGGGAGGTACCACAGATTTGTCCTTCAACCCTGACTGCACAATGGCTGAGACATATGAAAGTGTCAAACCCCAAAATGTCAGCACAGAGCCTGACGTTTCAGACATACAAATCTGTGAGAAACTCTGATCAACTGCCTCCAGGGAGTCTTCTACCCTGGACCCCTTTCAAACAAAGATGGTTTGTGGATGCAGGATGGAGAGCACATCCAGCATTGCTTGCCCACTGCCTCTGGGAGAGCCTGATGAAGAGGACACCTTGGGGCCACATGTCTTCCCTTGCCCCACTCCCTTTCCTTGCCTGCGTCCTTCCTCAAAATGCTTCAGGACCAGATGCCACCTGACATCGCCTGACAGCCACCCAAAGCCACCTGGTCCCTTCAAGTCGTTGGGCTCAGACTAAACCTCCTCTGAGAGGCTGCCCCAGCCAAGGAGCAGACATGGTGGGGATGGCCAGTGGAGCCTTGCCGAGACCCACAAATGAGTCATGGACAGCTGCTGGTTGCAGTTCAGCATCACGTTAAGGCTGGTCCAGATGCCTTATTAAAGAAGATTTCTCAGCAGAAAAAGGTGATTTTTAGAACTTGAAACTTTTTCATGTGAAAATGGCAGTTTTGACAAAGGCCTTTCATTCTGTGATGGAGATAATCAAAATGAAAAATCTCATCTTGAATCAAAATGAAAAGAAATGGAAAAATGAAACAGTTACACTTTCTGTTTTGACATTTCCCATTCAAAACTCCTCAGAATCCTTTCCCTGCTGTGTGAAAATGTTCCTTTTCTGATTTTTATTTTTTTATTTGTTTCACTGGGGGAAAAGAATTTGGAAATGCTGACATTTCTTGCATGAGATATTTCAAGCTTTATCTAGAGAAGTTGTGCCTACAAGTACACTGAGTAAGGTTTGGTGCCTTGCACCCCACCCCACAAGTATTTTAGAAGAGTTGTTGGAAAATATAAAATTTAAATAAAAACCTTCCAATATTAAAAGCAAAGTCAATGGGTTATATTTTTCTCTTTGAATCCAAACACTTTTCTGGGATTTCAAATACTAAAAGGTAACCAGATTTAAAACCAATTTCACAGCAGAAATCCTTCCATAGAAAATGATAGACCAGCTGATGCAACTGGCAAAATTCACACTTTTAATTAAAATGATTAAACAGAAGAGACCCCATTGCCTGTTTTATGTATAAAACAACAACAAAGTAGGGATTTATGAAAGAAAAATCGTGTTTCTGTATATCTTAAAGGAAAAGCTGAGAATTGAATTTAAATTGAGGATTTTTATGTGAGGTGTTATACTCTTTACTTCTGCAGACTACTAGTACAAATCTGAGACTAGCCCAATGTTCAGATGTTATGCCATCAAAGGCAATCTGCTGTTATACTCTTCTTCTATAAAATCTGTGTAAATACAGTGGAAGTCTCTGTTAATTTCAGCAATATTCCAGCAGTAAACAGAACATGAAATGAACCTTTTCCTCAATGGTCAAAGGTATTCTTATTGTAAAACAAGCCCCCTTGAAATATTACATATTTTCACTGTGCTCTTTTACAAGTGTTCCACGACAATGATTTGTCATGTTTTATAATTTAGAACTCCTCTGAAATGAGTAAACAGCTTTCATGAAGAGATCAAGAAGAATATATATTTTTAGACTATTAAATGTATTTATAGATAATTTTACACTCAGGTTCCCTGCAAAAATAATACCATATTCCATCTATAGATCTTCCTCTTAATAAGCTCAGTAGAGACGTCTTGTTCATTTCCTGGGAAGCAACGCTCTTTATAAGAATTATTTGTAAATGCCGTTAAATTAACATCTTCAACTGCTTTTACTCCACAATCATGAAAATAACTACATCCAGAATCATTTCACTTTAAAAAAGTCATTTTAGTCTAAAGTTTGGCAAAAAAATAAACTGAAATGCTTAGAAATTTACATTTTTGTCACTCCATAAATCAAAACTTACTTTACATATTAGAACAATTTTTGTGAGAATTTTGGATCTGAGCTGATAACCTTTTGCCAAGTTTTAACGAAATGCAAATTGAAACATCTGAGATATTAAACAGACAATCGAGGTTTATGGTTACATCATAAGATTATTGCCCAGTAACGCTGCATACTATGGCCCCAATTCTGAAACACTCACAGGCTTTATGTATGCAAGCAACCCTTGTGAACACAAATATAAGTGCTAATATAACCTCATGGCATCGAGAACACAATGTTGTATCAGCAATTGACATGCAAACTGTTTTGCTAAGGGAACATTCCTCCAAAAGATGTAGGAGGGTGTATGTGTAGAAAAGGGCAGCAAACGATGGCAGAAGCTTAATTATAGTACCACTAATGGCAGGAAGAGAATACAGCATTGAAGACAGCCAGCAGCATTAGCTTAGAGCAGCTACAGAGCATATAGGACCAGCTCCCTGACTTGTGTAAGCTGAAGTGGGTTCATTGGAGTCTTATTACACGGATTTTTAACAGATCAGGATCTGACCCATATCTGTAGAGGCTGTATAAAGCAAAAAGCCCACTGGCTGATAAAGAATGAAGACTAGGTACTCTCCTTGTAGGTCACCAATGAGCATCCTGGCACTAATGTCTTCTCCCTCAGAAGCCCACGCTGTAGATGCACAGCATAATGCAGACCTTATGTAGTGCTGAGGGAAGTGTTAATTAATATCTTTAATCGTTACATACTAGAGCAAGATAAGAGTGTCTTGCTGGACATAAAATCTTCCCAGACACCACATGTAAGACTCATTTACAGCCACTGACCATTCTCACACCTCACAGAGGCAATGCTGATTTGTTCCTCCTGTTCAGCCTGGGATTGGCTTTCACAATAGCCTTCAGGAAGAGCTAAACATGCAAAACTTTCTGCATTTATGGTTCATATTAATTCGACTGTGGCCTCTGTGAAAACTACAGACAAATTTCTAACAATGGGGAAATGGTTGTTTTAAATGAACTATTGTTAATAATGAAGGTTGCGCAATACTCAAAACAGTAAGAAAAGTCAGATCTGAAGAGAAGGGATTCACCTGGTGCTCAGAGACACACCGACACCAAACCCAGGTCCTCAGAGGGAACGGCCAGCATGAGGCCATCAGGTGAGGCTGGCATCAGTTTCATGAACGGGGTGAGGTTCCTCCTCCCCTGGTGTCCAAAGCAGAGGAGACAACAGGAAGTCCTCTGAGGGGATGCACAGTATATTTATGAGAGAAATGCCAAGTGCTAAAAAAATACATGCACCGCAAACAGTTCACCGTGAGGTTACTAACCAGTGGATGCCCCCAAAGTCTTGTTGTTCAGCTCTACTAACCAGATAAATTGAGACTAAATTGTAGGCTAAGCTTTTCTCTGGTAGAAAAATGTTCCCACTCGAATTTCACTGTTCTAATTGCAGAAGCTAGAAATAAAAATACTTTCATTCAAATAACCAGCATTCAAAATGTTTTCAGCTGGACTTTGCCTCCCAAGAGAAGCAAAGGCGCATGAAGGATGTTCTGTATCATCATTTTTATTTGCGTTGTGGGCCAGGACCCCATAGGTGCTGTCCTACCACAAAACGAAGATGATTATTCCTATTTCAAATCATGATATTTTATTATAACAGTTTATAGTCCTTATTTAATCATCTCAGCATGTACTGCATGGAGTCTGCAGTGGAATCAATCCATTTCTAGCAAGTATTGGGCCAAATTGTGCTTTTAGTCCCTGGAGGAGGGGTGGGGGTAAAATATACAGAACAGCTGGGGCCACCCAGTAGTTCAGTGAGGCACTCTGACAGCAGCAATGGCAGATACAAGCGGAAAACATCTTTAAAGAGCCCTCAATTCTTCAGCAAAGCCATAATTATATTCTGAACATTTTTCTCATAATCATTTTCATCCAAAAATTTGCCAAAAAAATTCATCGTGAAAGGCGTAGAAATCTACATTTTTGACACTCCATAAATCAAAAGCTTATTTTACATAGCAGAACCAAATTGCAGTATATTTTACCTCAACCATACTGTCTTTTAGCATTACCTGCTCCATTTCCAGACTTGACAATTTTTACATACCCTTCCACAGCTCCTCCTCAGATTTTTTTTAAACTCACTGTCCTCTTCATCAAAACATATAAAATACCATTTCTCAGATTCTATCCCCTTGAAGCACAGTGTGGCCCTAGGGCTGAACTAGCTCAGTTTCTGCGTGATGATGTAGAGCAACCCAGGATCACTCACCCATCACTTCCCATCCCTCCAGGTTCCCGTTGAGCTATTCCCCACAGGTTAACAATACTCCCTCTCATGCCAAAGGTGCAGTAAACCTTTTGCAAACACCCCCAAGGTGCAAGAGAGTGCAGACTTGACTCCAGCACAGCCACTTCATCCTGGAAGGCAGAAAGGTTTCCCCTGGGGAGGATACATTTAGGAGCATTCATTCCAAGGGGGGGAGGTTGGGGGTGTGAGCAAGCCTCCTTTTGTGTTAGTACATAAAAAACGTTTGCTCTTCAGTTTCAACTCCGATTTCTTTTTTTTAAATCAAAATGAGTCACCTTTTAATTTGGGAAATTGGATCATAAATTCACATAGTCCAACCACAACCAAAACAAAACAAAATACAAGCAAATCTGAGAATAATAGTGACTTTCAGACACAAATCAAGCTGGGTTTGATTTGTGCTATTTATCAAGAGTTAAGAAACCTCGTTTCCCTTCACCAGTCCCCTGAGCCATTAACTTTCACATTGCACCACATTCTTATAAGATTATGGGAATTTTCAGTTCAGAAAATCCAAAGCATTCTGCAGCTGAGCATATTTAGTTGCATTTTACAGTTCTATTTTAAAGTAATACCACTACATCTGATACCCCATACTTGTCTGTGACAAATGTAATATGCAAACATCTTCCATTGCATAAATGGCATAGGAATGGCAATAACAATACGCTGAATATCTAACTCCCATTGTCTGGAGAGCAGTCTTAATGTTGCTGAGTTAATGAGTGAAATGAGCATTGTGGTCTAAGTGTCACATAAATAATGGTTTCCATTACAAAAAAAAACTGTATCACCACACCCTGGCCATCTCAAAAAGCAAAGCTCTAGAGGTTTCCCACAGACAAATATATAAACCAGTGCTGAATTTCTCCCCTTTCCTCCTCTCTAAGGCAGCTAATTTAGTGACCTCTTTCTTTCTGGAACCTATTTTTTCGTGACAAAACGCAGCTAAAACATTGTGTGGTTTTTCTATGAACAGGAGTAAAATGCACTCACTGTAGACCAGCCTCTTCCCTGCTGTGAAGGTCGTCCACCAAAGCTGCTGAGTGACAATTCAAGCCATTCTCACAGAGATACAAATCTCTGTTTTTCTGTCTGCATCTTTTTACACATAAAGTAACAAGGCCCTAGTCCTCCTTGCACTTTCACACCTTTGATGATAGCAACAAGGAGCACAAGTGCGGAAGGGCATGCAGATCACACCAACAAATGCTTGGATGCAATTCCAGACAGCCATGGCATTGCTGCCAGGGACATACTGAGGATTACTTTCAAGCAAGTTTTGGAAAGGGAACAAAACATACACAACGGAGCTACGAGTTATAATAACAATAGCAGTCAGAGGGATATAAAAGGCTAAGCATTTCACAACCCGGGTTAGTATAAGCACAGCGTTTCTAAGGCACAGAAGCCAAGGCAGAGAAGAAAAGGGAGAGTTGACCAAACTAACCTGGGAATTCAGCCTTGCAGGAAAGCAGGCTCCCAAATTACCATACAACGGCTCGTTCTCCTACTGCTGCAGGTGCAGAAGTAGATGCTTCTTTCCTCCAAAACTCCTGAAGAAGCGTGAAAACTACACTGACAATCTTTGGGTAAAACTATCTGCAGTCTGTCACAGGCTTTGTATCTGACATTTGGCAAGATACAGTTTTACAAGGATTCAAGGGACAGCCTACAAAGTGGTCAACAGCTTCAGTTGTTACCTGGGCTTTTGTTAATTTTCTGTAATTTTCTGTTGTGGGTTTTGTCAGAGGGGATCCGCAAAACAATTTAAAGAGTCAGGTGTTACAATCCCACTGAAACCAAAGGAGGTAGGTACCCAAATGCCTTGAGCACATCAGAAGGCATGAGGTTTGCTACCAGCAGCTACTCATAATTGCAGCCTGAAGGGTGCTGGGTGTGGGCAGCCCTACTCTGCTATGTTCATGTAGCACCCATCTCAAATCAGGATGAACTTGCACAGAACCTGGGTGGCTGTTTTCATTCTGTAGCAAATACATGTATTTCAGTTTTGCTAAGCACCAGTGACTCTCAGGTTTACAGAAGGCTCAGATGAAAATCAAGTAGTCTATTCTATCAAAATAAGAAAGGTTCAAGTAGCTGAGGGTGGCAATTTAGATTATGGATGGTAGTTGTAAACCCTTCCTTAATAGGACACTCCCCACTTTATCATGATGTTCCAGAACTAATTTTGGAGCACCTGGAATTAATAGCCCTTGTTTAAACTGCAGTAGCAGCTCTAGGAGCTTCAGCTGTAAGTCAAGACCCAGGTCAGTTTGCTGGTGTCTGCACCAGAAAACATGACAGTAGCTTGTCCTTGCTTCAGACTGTTTACAGTGTAAATCTTGAGTGAAAGATAGAAACAAGCCCAGAGAGAGGACGCACAGAAAAATTATGAGTGAAGATTGGTGTGTACAATGCTGAGCTGTTCTCTTTCTTTCATTTCATCGGTTGAAACATCTGGAGCTTTTTAATGTTATTTTCTTTTTAGCTGTACAGCATACTGATCTGCAGGGTAGGATTTACTTTGTGCAGATAGTTAGCTGGAGCAATGTGGTAAAGACTGTTTGGAAAGCGTAAGACATGCAGATTCCATCAAAGCTGGCCTCCCTCTCAAAGTGAAAAGTAAAGGCAGGGTCTTTTTCAAGGTGAACTTGTTCAGCACACAAGTTATATGAAAAGGTCCTTCACTCTGATAAATAATTGTATGACCCTCCTGACAGCACACCTGAAAGCAGCAACATTGGGTTCTCCAAAGAGAAAGATGGCCTTCTATCTTCTACAATTTAAAAATGAGCTTCTTTATTAAAGGACAACATGTAAAATTTTAAGGACAGCCTTAAAAGGACCTACTTAAGAAAAAAATGTGCCATTTCTAGGTACCGAATCTGCTGTATACTCCCTTGTTTAATATACAATTTTATTTATTCAAGTTTTTTTGATGGGCATTCCTATAAAAGATTTGAAGATAGAAGATACTCCAACAGAAAAACTAAAATCCATGTTGTTCTGAATTAGTGTGGTTTCTTTTGCCCCATCTGTACTTTCTGTAGCCAACTTTAGTGAGGCAGACCAGAGTATTAGACTCAGCAATAAGGACTTGAAGATCTGTTACAGAACCAAAACATTTCCAGACCAAAACGTATACCCAGTGTTCATGTAGACATGACTTACCTACAGCCTCCCTGTGACTCCAGCCATGGTCCCATACATGGCTACATGACAGAAGTTACACTAATCAACGCAAGAGACAAACTCTCAAACAGCCACCATATAACTGCCAGAATCACAGTCAGTGTGTGATCTGTGTGACTTGACTGGTAGGTAAAAATGCAGCATTTTCTGAGGCAGCAGCATTGTGCAGACACCTTGAAAAGATGGGAAGCACTTTGCATTCACCAGGTCCTGTCCCATGGGTATGATTAGGCGGCATGATGGGCCAGGCTCTGAACATAGGTTATAAAACCACGAGTATGGGTCATTAGCTCTTCCCTTATTTCTGGGTACATTTAGTTACTTTTGCCTGTGCTCCTCTTTCCTGATTTGCCATGTTTTGACTGCACACCTCTGGGTTTACATACCTTTAGTATATCTTGGTATTGCATTGAAATGATTTTCAAGCGTTTCAACTGGCTGATACTGAAACAAGTTCAGTAGGGAAGATGCTGGCATGTTTACTAGTGATTTATTCCGATCAAAAACAGATTTGTTCTTAATATCATCCTCCATGACTCTCAGAAAAGACCATGAAACTCCAGGCTCCACCCAACACAGAGTGCAAGACAGTATCATCATTTCAGCTGGAGCTATTGCGCACACCACCAATGCCAACACCATATTTTCAGCTGGGTTTAAAAATGTGAGTCTAACTCATAACATGTTTTTCTGATAGGAAGATTTCTCCCACTAACGACTAATAGATTATCAGCAATTGATAAACCTATAGAAGCATGAAGGAGATAAATCATTCAAGGAAGCTGATGGTTTACTGATCTTTCAAACCAAGAACTGGAGTTGGGAAGAGTAACAAACAAGCCAAACAGGAGGCAGGATCCAAGCAGGCAAAGCAGCAACAATATGTCTGCACACAAAGCATAGCTAACCTGGGAAACCCTTACTGCAGGATGCTGTGGAAGTTAAAAAGGTTCAGAAAGCAATCAGACAACTCTATTGACTGGTGAGACCCTCATCATTCAGGAAGTCTCTGAGCCACACAGTGCTGGAGGCTGGGCCAGGAACATGTCTTCCTGACCCATTTTTGTCCTTTTCCAAGGCTGTTGTGAGCAGCACCCTGGTGTGGGCATTCCCAGGGGATTTATCTTGGTTTACAGGGGTGGGTCTGAGTCTGAGTCAGGCACAGTCCCCATCTCATGTCTGCAAAGGGCACAGAGGGCCACACGCAGTTTTCTCTCTTGGAGATGAAGAAAGTACCAAGGAGCTGGGGTCAGAAAGGAAGGCAATTCTCAGGAAATCAAACACACGTCATCCCTTGTTAACTTGCAAGTGGTCTGGGACAAAATAATGTATCCAAATCTGAAGTAGTTGTTTTCACCCTCTTTCAGAAAGATTACATGATTTACAGAACATTTAGCCATTTCTGTAAAAAAAGAAGTATATTGGGAAGTTCTGCTACAGGAGTTGAGATACTTTTTAATTATTGTTTGTCTCAACTTTTGGGTGAACATTCCTTCTTTCAATTGTCTTTGGTGATTAATGGAAATAAACAAGGACTTCTCTTGACACACATGAACATTCATAACATCTTCTGCAATATTCTGCAGTCACCTGTGGGCTCTACTCACCCCAGACCAGAAGTGACACTGGCAAAATAATAGTAACAACAAGAATGAATATTGAATAATGAGGAACGTCAAAACCTTTCCCCAGAAAGTTCACATTTCGAGATATGCAACGGGCTGAATTCAGTGGCAGTTAATCCTCTCCTCCCTGCTAATGTTCCTCCTGCAGAGGGCCTCGCAGCGCTGGTGGTTCTCTGACGCTGTGTAAGGAGTATCAGCCCCCTTCTCGCAGCAACCATGTCCTGCCTGTTCTGCAGGTTTGTATGGGCTCCGTTATCAGGAGATACGGAGATCTGATGCTTTGAACAGTTCCTGCAGCAGGTCCTCTGCCTCCTTCCCTCCCACTCTCCCAGCGGTTGCTCACCCTTGAGATCCTCAGTCTCCTTCACCCCATGTGCTGTGCCACACATGGCACTTCCTATGTCTCCACTCCCTGCCTTCAGGCAATGCTCTTGCCTTCCCCTGCCCTTCTGCTGTCCTGCCCTCAGCTCGGGAGGACTTGAGGACAAGGATCATTTCCAATGAAGCTTGGTGCAAAACAAAATAAACTGGTTCTGCGAAGGACTGCGCCAATGGCCATTACTCCAGGCAATGGGAGGCTTGGTGTGGCAAGCAGGAGCGGTATGACAGTGGTAGCAAGGGGTTGTGGTGAGGCATGCACGTTCTTTTCATGGTATCTTTCTGGAGCTTGCAGGTTTTATCAGCAGTTGCTGCCTGGGATTTGGGTTTAGCATTCTGGCAAGAATCCTGACAATTCAGCATTCTGCTCACCACATCCACCCCAGTGTTTCACCAGAAACGTTCAACCTTATCCCAAGTAAGTTCCACCCCGTATTTACCTTCCTGTGGCAAAGCCCAGCCGGTATCTTTTTCTAGACACTATACCCTCTCGAATGCCTTTCCATTACTTGAGACGTACAACGTGCAAGTTTGATATTTTGGATTCACCTCACAAACTGCTAGTGTTGCTGGTAAATTCTTTTTCTATGATCCTAAGATCGAGGTAATACAGACTGCAGAATGCTGTAGTTTGTGGGTGTGGAAGTTAATTTTCATGCCAGTTTTTATACCTGAGATACTGTAAACGAGTATCTTCAACTTGTATTGCCCATCGTAAACTTTTTTAACCTGTGAGTCATTTTCAAAATAATAAACGTAACTATTCCATAAAAATATCTCAACACAGAAGAGCCAGAAAAGTGAAGGACATGAACAGATGGCACATCAATCTTCTGCATTTATACAATTTGTTTTTTAATGCAAATAGTGTGGGTTGCCTGCTCTTGCCTTGGATATTGTTCCAAAGACGAGCACATTTTCTTATCTTTCTGGATCAATGTGACATTTGCAGTTATCATAAAGTGGGAGCCCATTTAATGATGTTAATGCTTCCTTAATGTAAAAATAAAATCACCTCCTTTATAAAAGCAAACAGATTAAAAGTCCCAAAGAGACCATTGAAATCTGTGACATTTGCAGTTACTGGTGGTGAGATGGCTTGATTATACACAGGTAAAAAATATCTTAAAAGCATTGTTTACGCTCATTAATCAGAACATTCAATAGGAATGCTGGAGACTCCTCAGCTATAATCTGGTTTTAAAATGTATTAATAAGAAAATGGAGGCATCATTTCATGCAGCCTGTTTAGATGGTTCAAAAAACCCAAAACTGCAAACAACCAAACTTATGGCCTTATGGCAGCTTGGTAAATCTTCAGACCCCAGATGTAATATGTGGTCTGCATTTTTATTTGCACATATTGCAAAGTGACTCTGCCAGCAGTCCCTGATTCATGCCTATACCGTTCCCTCCACAGTGCCACCAAGCAAGTGGCACATCACTAATATTTCTATTCTTGCCCCCAGGGAAAATGTGAATCTTTAGGTTTCATATGGGTTTTTTTGGGGGAGGGAACAAAACCAAGAAATCCCACCAAAAAACCTTATCTTCTGTCCTGTATTCTCACAGAAAGAGAATTTTAAAATTATTGAAATATTTCACTTGAATGTAATCTGAGTACAATGCATCCTGCAAATCCCAGATTCCCAGGCTCCCAAATTTGACTGGGACTACATTACATCTCTCCAGTTCTAATAGAAAAGAAGTAAATGGTATGAAGAACACAGTATATTTTTCATAAAAAAATATTTCAGGGAAAAAACCATTTTTAAACAACCCAACAGTTTGGATTGTGTTTGAAAGTCAAAATGCGGTGATGGCTTCTGTGGAAACAACATTTTGAGCAAAATAACCAAAACACAAACAACCCCTTTAAACTCTACTCATGATTCTGCTTAGGAAAAAGGTCACCACTTCCTCAGTGAAAACAAGAACGCTCCACATGTCTTGGGAAGGCAGCAGTGATAGCTCCAATTGCACCATCAGGCTGGAGGCAGCCACCACAGCCTGCTGACCCCCAACAGAGCATGTGACAAACAAACTCTACATATTATTTCTTTCTATATTGTTCTATTTTTTAAGATCCTACAGTGAAGGAGGGATGTCAGGAAGAGTGGAGGAAATAATCATAGAGTAAGTAAGAATAACTGAGTAATCCAGCCATTCCCCCTGCACATGCTATCCCTTATCACCTCCCAGGCTTCCTTCCACACCCGCAGCTTCTAACTACCCTTTTCCTTTTGCTGCCCAAAGTCCTGCCCAAAAAAGCCCAGCTCGCAGGGCACTGGAACAAATCACAGATCTAGACATTGCTTGTGCAGCTGCACAGACAGGGTAAATCCTCACAACCACCCCTTGTACAGTACCTGCAAAGAGGGTTAGAGGAAGAGGCGAGGTGGTAGAAAGCTGAATTTACTGTACAGCCCACAGATGAACACCTCTTTATTACTGTTTTGGAGAGGCTGCCCTCAGACACAAACACAAAATGAGGGGTCTGTTGTTGGGAACAACGCCCCTTTGAAATACCCCACTAACTAGAAAGGGTAATGAAAAAACGCCTTTTAATTCTCTGTCCTTCCCCTTCTGAATGAGCTGTTAAAAGACCAAGAAAAACTGTTATAGTGATACCATAAAAAGAAAAAAGCCCAAAAAAACAAAGAGCTCTCAGCTTCAGGCGTGTCCGAGGGGCTGGCAGGGAGAGACAGCACCCACATGGGAAAGTTCTGTCACCCCATCTGAGATATCACTTAGCGGTGGCAGCTCTCCAGAGGCAGAACGGGTCCCACCTGTTTGCAATGTGTTTAGCTATTAATATTTATATAGTAGTTCAAGTGGATATAAAAAAAAAGGGGGGGGGGATGAAATTCATCAAATTGTATGTCATCTCTTAGTGGTGTAAAGTAAAAACCGTTGCAGCAGGGGGAGAGGGGAATGGCTTGTTTTCCTGCCTTTCTGCAGAGAGGCATGTCATAGCTCTCAAAATGTCTCAGCACAAAGCATTTGGCAATCACCTCGGTGTGATCCACACCTTGACATCCAGGCTAAATACCACGGCCACAGCCTGGCCCCAAAATCACAAGGCTTTGAATAGCTCCACACAAATAACACATTTATCAGCTCTATGGCTCAACTTACAACACCAGGGAAAAAATAGGCAAAAAAGATTCACACTGATGTGGAAGTCATTTTCTTAAGCTGCACTTCCTGGGCTGAAAAATGCCCATGAAAACATCTAATTTTTAATTTTGCTAAGGTACCAACTCATGGATTGCTGTGAGTGTGAGCAACATCCAAGGGGAGCCCATCTTTCCACCTAGAGGTAAAGTCCCAGGGATGCATCCTAACTAAAAAGATACAGGTGTCCCAGACATCCTGCTGGTGCTTAATCCTTTTGGACTTGTTCTGCTTTCTATAAAATACTTCAATATTAAATAGAGCAAAAGAGAGGAGAATGAATGACCACCCAGTAATAACTTTACCACCATCCTTGATACATATATTAGGTGGAAGTAAACATTATATATGAAGAGGATAATTTCAGCATGGGAAAGACAGAAACATCCACTCTAGGTCTCCTGTACTGCAAAGCATGGAGCAGTTTCCAGACGGGCAAGAGGCCAGGTCTGAGAATGCTGCTCTAATAATGTAAGTCTTTCACATTTAAAATTCCTCTGCCTGAGGAATTAATACACACAATTAAGATCTTAGCCATAAAAAGTGGAAGGGTTTTAATAGAAAAAAACCTACAAGCCATTCATACCAAAATGAATGCCCATCTTTGGGCGGTGGTCTGAGTATCCACATTTTCTTTGCATAAATGGGAAAGTTGTCTGTCCCTGAGGGGTGTCCTCTAAACAAGGGGTAGGCAAGGGAAATGGGAATCCAAACTGGAAATTTTCTGTTCAATCCTGTGAACATTATCCCATCATTTTTCAAAACTGAATCCAGTCAGGAAATTCAAGTGAAATCTGTGAGCAATTTCAGGCCTTCTGAAATGCCTTTTGTCAGTAAATTAAGTATTTGCCGAAAGGAGAGCAGAAATTGTCCAGCCTCTGCGCTGAATAGGAACAGCACCCAGGAGCCTCCTCAACAGCAGCGATGGGGATGGGGATCTGCTCTCACCACTGTGGGGAGGACACATGCACCCAACCAGCAAAGAGGCAAAGGGAAACAAATACTCCTTTTCCAGGTGTTGAGATTTTTTGGTCAGGAGTGATTTCCACACCTCATCTCCTTCCTCCCCACTGATGCTTCCCAAAACACCATCAGCCAAAATAGTTAGGCTAAGAGTGCTGGGAAAAACCGAGGATGGGTGGCAGGGGCTGGACTGCTCTCCTTCCCCACAGTATTTTTTACACACCTGGCACGGAATGAAGAGGAGAGTGGTTCTATTGTCGTCCACACTCATCCAGAGTCTCCTGTAAGCTGATCTAATTCCTGTATCTCTCTCACCTACACAGAGAATTTGCACCCAATGAAATGAACTTGGTTGAAAAGCTGAGCTAGCTGGAGATCACAACTATGACCAATGCCTCAGACCATGCCTGCAGCAGGATTGTGTTTAAACATCAGAGCTTAGTGCATGGCAGAGGTAGGACCCAAATCAGTCACTGTTACATGTCTCTCTTCCCTTTCACTCACACATGCACAAAACCCAAGCCCACACAGCCTCTCTTGCACAATGTTGTACAGTCCAGTGGGGGGAAATTAAGCCGAAGAAACAGTAGAAAGAAGGAAATTATAAACCAGAATGACATATAGCAATTGTGAGATGTCTAGGTCTAACCATGCCAGGAAACCTTGTGAGGGCAACTTGGACTAGCATATGTTTTACTTACTTAGCTCAAGTAGCCAACAAGCTACATGTGGAAAAGTCACCACAAGCCCTGAATCATGGTATTTAGCTCCTCTGTATCCAGCAGGTACTGCTACTTTCCATTTAATCTTAATCCAATCTCTCCAAGAGCTTTCATTCCCATCAGCCTAATCACAGACTTCTTATTTGCCATCATAAATTTTCAGCATTACGTTTCATGAAATCTATATAAAGTTCTGTACACTCCTGTAAGAAATTCATTTCAGTGACAGCACTTCTCTGCCACACAGACACATTGTATTGTAAGCATTTTTAAACCTGAGTGACTTCCTTCCAGAAATAAAAGTTAAGAAACTCTTTCCTCTGTCTTCAGCTTCTATGCATTTGAGCACTTTCAGAGTCTGCAGTTTCTAACAAAGATTCTCTATTACTCTTTTTCACGCTCCATTCAGCAAATGCTTTTAAAGAACAGGCTGTTTTAAAATGTCATCATTCTCAATGTCTCCTTATTGGTAGAAAGGGCTAAGTAAATTTCTGTGGGTATAAGTAAGGGAGTACATTGCTCTGGAAGCAGAGAGGATGGGAGCATACAGATGAGCTAATCTGCCATTGTAGTACTGCAACAAGTAATAGGCAATGTGCAGAAGATTAGAGGAATAGGATTAGCCTGCATGGAAATCCACTATCAAGTTAGCCAGCATGGCAACTAGACTACTTAAGGAAACCTTTCTCTGCCTAGTCCAACCACGAGCTCCAAATTCATCCAAACTTTGTTTTGTACAGGAAAAAAGTAACTTAACTTTCTCTCTCCTATATTTAATAGTGTTTTTATCTAGCAAGTATGTCTGGATCAAAATGCAGGCAATTGAAAGGCTCATTTCTCCAGGCTTTTGACTTAACCTTAGCTATAAAGGTCTAGAATAAAAATCTAGAAGAGCTTCCAGTTTTTATCTCCACGTATCCTTACCGTTTTGCCTTTGGATCAAATCCAGAGCAAAAAGACCCACTTCTAGCAGATGGGTGACAAAACTCCTCTCTGGATGTGTCAGGACAACTTGACCAAAACCAAACTGTTGTTGTCGAGGTCTGAGTTCTACCCCAGCTTTAAAGTACAAATCTCTGGCTGAACCAACTGCAGAAAAAGATTTCACATGCCTCTTCATTTGGTCTTAACTTTCTGCTTGTCCCTTTCAAGGAGACTGGTGATGTCATGTTTGTGCCAGAGAAAAGGGAATCAGCTTTACCTCCATGGGCAGCTCTCAGGCTTCATGAGACACTTTTCTATACATTTTTATAAAACAATTTTTCCTAAGACAAAAGAGAAAGAATTCATGGTCAGCATAGCAGAGAACAGGCGTAAGTAAAGTTGATTGTATGAACATATGTTTAATGCTGATACTGATTTTCAGTTAAAATAGTCTTCTACTCTCCAGAGAGATAGAATGAGGTAGGAAACAACCTCAATAAGGATCACCAGACTCAAGCCATCTATTACCTTTGCCCTGTCCACCTTGAATTCAAGGAAATCAGGACTGAATGTGGATTCAATTTATTATTTAAAAACAATGACAAAAACACATCCTCCAGCCCCAGCTTTTCACAAAACAGAAACTGGAAAAAGAATACATCAAAAATGAAAGATCAAAGACACAAGAATGTAAAAAATGGCACTGTTGGTCAAATCAGGGTCCATTTAGGTCGTCACTTTATCTCCCAGAGAAACTGGTAGAAGATACCAAGGCAAGTTAGTATCATTTCTGCTTAAAGAATGTGAGAATTCTTCAGAGTGAACAAAAGAAGGATTAAAATCCTGTCCCTGCCTGGCCACTGAGACACTATCACTTCTAACCCATGCCAGCAAAATGCCAAATCAGCCTCATATTTGTCACAATATATTTTGTTGCCAAACTAATCCCAGTCTTTGGGAATCAAGAAATGGGATAAACGGAAGGAACCTTTTTTCCATTGCAAACCCACACCAAGACCACAGCATGCACATCTGACATGTCAGACAGAAAAGCCCAGGCATTTCCCCATGGTGCCATCCCTTCTGCTTCCTTCCCCAAAAGCATCCCACCAGCACGGGCTGCATGCCTCCTCCTGCCTCTCTGAGAGCGCACATGGAGCAGAACAGAGGGCAGAGAGCAGGCCTGTGGGCTTGGCAAACCTCTGCTTCTGCCCCTTGCCTTTCCAGCTCTCAGGAGCAAGGGCACCCGCAATCTCAGTGAGGCAGCAATGCCTCGTGTCCTCCTGGGCTGAGGGAGACGCTTCAGCAGCCATGCTGGGAAGCACTCAGCGCCTGTTTCACTTGCTTCGTGTCTGCTCTGTGGTGCAGAAGAGACACCATGAAACAGCCACATATATTACCACTTCAACATGTTTAAATCAATTCCACCTCCATTCAGATGAGTGTTGAAACCCCCGTGTGGCTGGCAATTCCTAGAAGAGGACAGATCTTTTCCAAAAGCTAGGCTGAACTTAAAGTAGATACAAAATAATACTATAGATTTTCTTTCTCTCTCTCGCTCATCACAGCCCTAAGATTAGCATAAAAATGTGCTATCCTAACTAAGCAGTCTGTTAACTGATAAGCTATCAAAAAATCATCTGTTATTTTTATAGCTCAAAGGCAGATGCCATTTCAAGAACCAGAGTTGATTGAGTAGGATTTTTAGTGCTTCGTAGATTTATCATTGTAAACTTGAGGTATTTTAAAACAGAATGATTCAAGTCTTGAAATATTACCTCAAGAGCAATCAAGCATTAGGATTTTTTGTTGGTCTTAAGTTTTATCTGGGATGAAATCACTTAATCTCATATCATAAAGAATTTGAGTTGTTTTCTGATGCGTGCACTAAAAAAATCTTTTCTGCATTACTGTCCAAACCGATGTAATTACTCAAAAGCATAGATGTCAAAGCTTCCCAGCTCCTCCTGCAGGGCCCCCTTCTGCACATTCTGTTCATATCCCCCTTCTTGGGAGCATATTTGGTGAGGACCTCAGACAGCCAGTTGCAATCAAGCTTACTGTATCAGGTTTAATGGTTTAATTGGCTTGGCACTGATGAGATGCCCTGCCAATATCTGTCCGATTATCCTGCTGTGTGTTGTACAGGCCCTTTATTGTAAAGCTGAAGTACACATGACGCTGCAGGAAGGGCAAGAGACTACCAGCATGCGTGTTGCATACAGTAAATCAAGTATGCTGAGTTTTTCGATAGTAGGCAGAATGGAACGGGGCCAACTTTCAACTCGTAGGAAGAGAGAAGAAAATGTGGAACAACACTAACCCCACATTACGTGTGATGTGGCCACTGCACCAGGAAAGCATGTATCACTGTGGAGAAGCAATCAGCAATAGAGAGAGCATCGAAAAGCTCCAGTGGAGGGGCTTCTCCTTTCGTAATGAGAGACAGGTGCCAACAGGAATTAAAAGTCTGCAACCAGTTATTGCGATTAATACTGAACTTTTGTGAGTCCTACAAGCTTTCACGTCAAGGCATGGGCAGACTGGCTTTCCAGGGCAGCTCTTCCACATTTTATACCAGTCAAAACAATTAGACATACCTCCAAGCTGATGTCCTCCGAGAAAGAGGCATGACGTTGCCCCCAAAAGAGAAATAACACGAGTGTCAAAACATGCATATCACCCATTTTCAGAACTTGCCTCCGAAATACTTCAGTGCTTACGACAGCACAAGCTTGCTGGGCTTGCTGGAATGAATCTCCTTTCTACCATCTTTTACTCAGTTCAGGGTTCTCCATATAAGAAAAGAAATCACTTCAGTCAGAAAGCAGACTAGGAGGTTTAGTTTGGGGTTTTTTTATCTTCCTGAATCTATGGGGCATCCAACCTACAATTGCTTCCCTCAGCTTACATGCTGACCCCTGCACATATTATCTCAGGGGGATCCTGAAGTCTTTGGAGGACAGTGAGGGCAGCACAGTAGGTGGCTTTTCTACCTGCCTGCTGTGTGAGATGCTGAGCTTTCAGGCACTCTGCCTCCCTCTCCACCACACAGCAGAGGTCATGTGGATTTGAGGAACACCTATAGTTCGGGAGAGGGGGAAAAACTACCTTGATATTCCCTGGAAAAGATGCATTTTTTATGCAAAATCCCTGATTGTCTTTTGTTGCAGGTATATCTCACCCTGTCTTTGCTCCAACCCAACCAGAAGCTGTGTTGGTGTGGTGACTGCTGAGTTCATACCCACTTTGTATGTCCAGCTGTGAGACATGGTGCCAGGCCCGTGGGGCTCCCTGGGTCCTGGTGATTGGGGACAGCATGCAGAGCAGGGACAGCATCTGCTTCGGTGGCCCACTTTAACACCCTGGCTGGCATCACAATGGCCTGGAGAGGTAACCCAAGGGGGAAGGAGGCTCATGTTAACCTCACCAAACTACCTTATGATAAACATTGCAAGTACCTGCCTAATTCTGTGGTTTTACAGATCTCTTGCTATGGAAAATATACAAAATAAATAAAAAAAGAAAACCAAACCCAAACAAAAATAGCCACCAGCTTTTCAAGCAGCAAGGACAAAGCTCTCCATGTAGTGGAACTGCCTCCCAAACGTGATCTCCTGCTAACCCTCTACCACTGCCAGGAACGGCTCTAGGTTTCAGCCTCTTCCAGGAGCGTGCTAGGTGAATTGGTCTGGGAAATGGCACAACATGCTTTGATACATGCTCTGAGTGAGCTACAGTGGCATACTAGAGATTCATATGCTCCAAATAAATGAATTTTAAAAGTCAAGCACAGCAAAATACTGGGGCAGATGCAAAGCTGCTATGACAAAGCTGAAAGAACATTAATGGTCCTGGGACATCTCCCTTTGTGCATGAATTTGCCCCAATTTGCCCCAGATTTTAGCAGCCAGTTCTTTAAGAGGCCTCAACTTTTGCCAGCTACCTCCTAAAGACAAGGGCAGAGATGTTTTTCTTGCCCAAAATAGTTAAAAGTCATCAAACAGCTCTGTACTTACAAGGCCAACCTTTCCTGACCTTTCTGGCTAGACCAACTCCTGTTACATTAACCTCTGACCTTGAGACTCCTTAATAGCAATATTCCTGGGCACTGTAATTTCCCTCCCACTGTGTTGGCTCAGGGAAATATTTACTATCTGGGCTTCAGAATTTATTTTTCAACAGAAGTGGCAGGGACCACCCTATTCCACCCCCTCCTCCTGCAGTACAAGTGAAGTAATTCCCGAGATATTATTTTACCCGAACAAATGTGCTTCAGAGCCTCCTTAGCTTTGTACGAAGCCCTGACTTCCTATCAAAATCAAACAGGGACCTGGTCAGATTTGAGATGGATATAAACAAGAAATGGGAGCCCATAATTGGTGATGGAAATCAGATAAGCTCCTTTTAAATACAACCATTGATAGAGAAATGGGAACTCAAATTACCTTTGATTAAGTCTCCTAAGAAAATAAAGGGGGGGGGGGGGGGGAGGTAAGGAGAGTCTGGCTTAGGAAAACCACCCTCGTGGATAAAATCACTGGGAAAGGAGTGGAAGGAGATGGTTGTAGCTTGTCAAACTCCCTAGGCTGGATGCAGCAGGACTGGAGCCAAGGAGAAATTCCTCACGCACCGTAAGCGATGTCAGTACTTGTGATAGAGGGTCCTGCAGAAGGAGCCATGGCAGGCATTTCACCTCTGTCTGATGCCCTCATTAACTCCAGGCTCGGTAGCCAGAGGCTGTGCAGACGTTACGCACAGATAGTCAGCTGAAAGCAAGCTTCCTGCAGGCTTTTTAGACTCATGGGGTTCATCTCATTGCTTGCAAATTTAGGTAAATCACATTATTTCAAAACTGGACTATGAGGACTGAGGAATTTGCTTGATGACTTGAGGGCAAATCACCTATGGATTTAGTTGTGTGTCTGCCTGCTGTGCCTCTAACCAGGAGAAAACCTGTTTTACTGCTGGAGATCTAGCTGACCTCTTCAGCTAATCTGAATTTCCCACCATTTAATTATAGTTAATTGTAGCGACCAGGGAATTGTAGATATATTGTCCAGTTGGGAATGAAATTAAATATTTGGATGTACACCTGGCAGAGGAAGAAGAATGACTTCCAAAACAAAACTGAAATAACAAAAAAGAAGGAACTTCCTCTGTACAAGATAATGTTTTTCAGTAGCCCTTTCTCCACTTCCATGACTTGCTCTTCTTGTCCCTTGACATGGCTTCCTACATACTTTAAAAAACTTCTCCTGATTTGAAAGTGAACCCCAAGCTCAAAATATTAATATATTCCAAAGAAAGACAATGGAGGACGAGGTGGGCTCACTAATATCTAAGACGCAAGCAGCTCTGCTCAGCTGATGACCAGTTGATGCTGAACACTGGCCACAGTCCTGTCTGGGAGCTGCATCCTGTGCAGGACTGGCACAGGTGCTCAGCACTTTGCCCAGGAGAGCCACCACTGCCTGCATCACAACAGCAAATAGGGATGGACTCACAAATCCACTCCCCAAAGCTGTTGCAAAGCTCTGCTGGTGCTGAGCCTCCAGAAACATGCAGCAGGTATAAGGCAACCACTACACACACAATAACTGCCCAACTCCCCATTGGGTTGGGAAGGGCTTTGAAAAGGAGAGGTGGGTGTTTTACCTGCTGCCACAAAGAGGGCAGCTGATGGCTGCCACTGGACAGTACAAGATTGAGCTGTACATGTGATACCATGTGTTTCTTACCCTGAGGATGCTGTGGGGTCACACGCTGCTCCTCCTTGCAGGGCAGAGGGAGGCAGCACACCCAATGAAGCCTGCTCCTACCCCGGGAGTCATGGCCACTGCAAGGAAGCAGCTGGCATCTCAGGAGGGGAAAGGCTGAGTACAAGCAGTAGAGCAAGAAAGGATCACCCTTCCAGTGTTAGGAGCAGTGCAGGGGAGGACAGGGCAGAGAAACACTGGGCATGGCTTTATTTTAGGGATTTTATTTAGGGATGGCAGCAACACGGGATCTCTCCTGCACCAATCATCTCGTACTCTCGTGCAGGAAGGCTGGTTCTCCCTGGAGCTTCCCAGGGCACCCAGTTGTTCCAGGGAACACCATGGCAAGAGGCAGCCCACGGCTGTTCCCTGAATCTGTGCAGCCTCAGCCACGGGTCAACCGGTGGCAGTGCAGCACACAGGCACAATTAAGGAGACACATGCTGCGTTAAGTGTCAAAAGCTCATTTGAACAGAGTACACCCAGCTCTGAACATGATCCAAAGCCATGTCTTTTGGTGACGTGCACCAGTGCAACCACGCTGAAGTCAAGGTCATCTCCCAGCCTGTCACCATGTCACCTCACCCCAAACCACAGGCCGGTTTGCTCCCACACTTCTGAGTTTGAGATCAGGCAGCTGAGGCTTAGGACAGGTACAATGACTAAGCTACTGTAAGTAATACCTTCGGCTTAATTACAGCCCAAAACCCTATTTGCGGGTCAGTTCTCTGTCAGGATAAATAAGCATTTTCACACAGTATTACATTTCTCTATTTCTTTTGGCTGATAATATTGGATACTGCCCAAGTCTGTCCCTAATGACCACAATAATCATTCTTATCTGGACTCTAATCAGTGTCATATGTAACCTTATCACGCACACATCTTTGTAAACATGCAGTGTTTAAACAAATGTAAGGTCATAAGGAACTCTAATATTTTGAGCAAGTTTATGAAATGCAAACTACTCATTTTTTTGAAGAATGTTTAAAATTAAAGCTTCTGATGCTGGAAAACTGGATATTTGGGGGCTATGGGGTTGAAATACAGCTGCATGCAGAACTGATCTTTATAGTGACGGACGGGTCCCTCTGTGCAGATAAAATCCAGATTTAAAATATTTCTTTTAATTGTTATTGTCTTTGTGCTCAAGGACTGATTGTGGGAAAAATGCCATTCTCTGACCATAAAAATAAAAAGAAAATACAATAAAGCAGTAATTGGTCAATGATGATTGAACTAACGACTTTACAGTGCCAGTCAAACACACATAATAATTGCTCTTTGGACTCTTTACGAAGGTACACCACTGTTTCATAAGACTAATCCAGCACTATAAATTCTTCATTTTATGTCAGTTTCTGCCATTATCACATAAGCCTCATGATAAATTGCATACATTATTAAAGTTTCCTAATTTAGACAGCATAACGTGTGATAAAAACAAAGGGTTATCTCCACCAAAGCAGGTCAGATGCAAGTTGTCACCAAGATGGCAATTACCTCATTTTATTTTTTTTTTTAATCTGAATGACAAGTGTTGGGAAGTGTTGGGTGTATGATCTGCCCCCTCCTCCTGTGGCAGGAGGTGGAGAGATCATAACAAGCCCTGGGGATCTGCAGAGGTGAGGGGAAGAGAGAGCTCAGCTGTGGCCCCTGCCCTACCCAGCCTCCCACCCGCATGAAAGCTGAACTCATCCACAGCCAGCTTCCCAGGATCCGGACATGCCATGACTTGACCACCTCAACTGTGGTGTGTTGATCTGTTCCCTGCACTACAGCGGCCATGCTTTGAAACTGAACCTTGTAGCCATTCGCAACAGCCAGCACTCCAAGAGGAAAGGCACACCACCCGTCAGCAAGTGGGAGTGCCTGGTGACAGCCGAGGGGTTCAGGGCATTGCCCAAGCTTTCCTGCATCCAGCTGTGACATGCTGCTGTAGCAGATTACTCAGCTGTTCAGTTTCTTCCACTCTGAGGAAGAGCAGAGGATAGCTTCATGGAACAAATAACAGGGAGCATTTCCAGATATCATTACCTACTGGTGTTGTAGTTGTGCCAAATGGTGCCTGCTAAGATCAGGGCTCGCCTGTGCTGCCATTGTGGTGTTTCCCTCCACTTAAACA
>NW_009918555.1:153323-179328 GCF_000696875.1 Nestor notabilis
CAGAAACAGCAGGGAGTGGTGGGAAGAGGGCACCAAATCTATCAGTCAGAGAGCCAGTGCAGCTGAGGAAAGGCAATAGACTCTCCTGAGATTCCTTTATTGCAGAAGGGGGAAAGGAGCCCCTCTTTTTCCCCTCAGCATTCCTATTAACAGCTCACAGACAGGCCATAAATTTTTGGCGGTGTTAAATGAAGTTAGAAAACCTTTCTGTTTCCTTTAATGCATATCTGGAGCCTAATGCTGCTCCCAGAACTCATATTTTAGTTTTTTGTTTTCTCTCTCTTAAATGTAGTCTTGGAAACATATCACGAGAAGACCACGATGTAATTTGCAACATTAGGATAAGCTCCTCCGGCAATTCTCCATCCTGGATGCACCCTCGCTCCCAGCCCCAGATCTGCTCCGCGGGATGTGCCGAGGAAGCCGGCACTCCACTCCAGTGAAATTGCACAGGGTCCTTTCCCTGTGTGGTCAAATTTGAGACTTCACAGCCTCTGTCAAGCATGCTAATGAAGTTCTCAGTAGCTGGCTGTGTGATTGTCTATCAAACACCACCACAAAGAAAGCATTTGCTCTCCACAGCAGCATTCAGTCATTGCTAGCTAGCAGGGGCCACCTCCACCCTCTGAATGGACAGCCTTTTCTGCCCCTCTGGAAATAACTGGCCAAAGCACAAAGCGACGCAGACTCTGACTCTGTGCCAAAAACCCCAGCGTGGTGCCACAGGCTTATGTTAGTGTGACCCTTGGCATTGCATTGCTACCCAGGAAGCTACGCCAGCTTCCCTCAGCACAGGCTCTGGCATGGTGGAATCAATGGTACGAAGCACCAGAAGGAGGTAAAGAAGCAGGCCTCGAACCAGTGGTGCTCAAGGGACCCAGGCAGGTCCCCTGCATGCTCCAAATTGTACAAAAACGTTTGATGAGAGATATCAGACAGAGAAAACCCTCATACAGAGGAGATAAAATGTGCCTGTACATCAGTGAAATCTCTTCACCAAAGCGCACCATACACTTTGCATATCCACATACAAACACATAAGGGAAGAAATTAACAGAATTCCTCGAGTCACAGAGTAAAGTATTGAAACAATATTGCTCCATCGTATGCTCTTAACACGCATTGGCACTGCAGGACTTACAGCACAGGTTGTAATCACATCTCCAGCAGAAAATACAAGCCAAAAGAACAAGGAGGAACTTGCACATTAGAGCCACCACTGCATGCTAGGCAGCAGAGATTCCCCACTGTGGGATACTGAGTTACACTGTCTTTCCTCATCTCCCACAGTTTGAGTGCCAGAGGAGCTGAGGTCGTGGAGAGGAAGGATCGCATGGTTCCCTGTGTGCACTGGAGGGTGGGTGTCCACAGCCTGCTTCTGCTTGGCACACAGCGCTGTTGTTGCACACAGTCATGCCGGCTGAGGGCAGGGGCAGGACAGCTGGCATTCGTAGGCTGGCTCCCAAAGAGCCATGCTGGGGAGCTGAAGGTGAGTGCTTGAAATGTGGTCTTTGCAATTAAGCTTTTGTCCACTGTACGTTACCTTGAAGACTGCACCGCGATTGCCAAGTGAAAAACATATCTTAGCCGCAGAGCTCTGAAAGGATGAAATCAGCTTTCCTCTGCATCAGAGGCTTACATACATTATCCAAATGAGATCTGGATACATGTTAAAGGAAAGCCACTAGAATTAGCCCAGACTGTAGGAGACAAAGGCTTCCTTGTACCGCAGTGGACTTGAAGCACACCTCAATGATAACATTAGGAGTTACAGCTTTGGCTCGCAAAGCTCCTTAGACTTGACCTTGACCCAGAGCTTCTGAAGAGGAGGGCAGCTTCACCAACCCTCAGCCTCTGCAAGACCAAGAATAACTACCCGGTAAGAATTTAGAAATAGTAATTTTGTCCTGAACTGCCACCAGACAACAATGCTATTTCGACACAGGGGACGTGGGCTGGGGCTGAGGCAGCATCCAGGAACGCGCTGCAGCCTTTAACAGCCCTGTGCCCACAGCCCCGCCACACCACCCAGCCCCACAGCTCTGGGGCAAGGGGGTTGTTAGGGGTTGGCCACTGACGTTTTACATGGTGAACACTTACTGTACTGATCAAAATTTATATTTGCTCTGTGCAGGCAGCAGTCTCAAGCATCAAAGCTTCTGTTTCAACACTGTGCCAAAACCCATAAAGTGTAAGGCTTGACCAAGCATTGATTCAGCACTAAAGCAGAAGCCTGGGCTCTGGAGACTACTGAATAGCTGGATTAAATAAACACTTTAAAAATACTGCTAGCATTGCTAATAAAAACTGGGACTAAAGAAACACATAGATGAACCTTTGTTTGCTGAGTAGAGTTTTCATTTTCATATACATAATAATTATATTTACAATAGGAAAAATCTTTTCTAAAATACTATAAAGATAAAAGCACTCACAGTGAAATCAAGGTGCTAAATATAGCTATTTTAACACACAGGTAAAATTAATTCTATTTGATGCTCATTAACAGGGTCTTGCCAACACTTTCTGTTGCTTTTACAGAGAAGACAATGAAAGATCAGTGGGAGTAAAAGAGCAGACACAAGGAGGAGAATGGGAGTTACAGCAGCATCTGTGGCAGCCAGCACAGATTCAGTGTTTCAAAGGTTCCAAAGACCAAACAAAAAACAGACATATTTTTTGTGACAAATTCATCTGGGCTTTCGACCAGGCTGACACAGACCTTAGCTGGACGGTACATCCATGTATCTATGAGCTGGGCACGTAGGGTACACAACCTCTCCCCTCCTTATCTAGGCACAGCCCCATCAGTAGTACATCTGCAAGAGCAGAAAGACCAGAAACAGAACTGGAAATGCTCACAACTTCATCTATGGTTTCGCTGTACTATCCGTTTCTCTTAAATGTGCTACCCTGGAGTCATGTGATTCCCCGGAAATAAAAATTAGTTAATGTATAGCATTTAAAGCTCTGGAAGCGATTCTACTGGGAGTAAAAGTATAGCAGGAAAGAGAGCGTGCGTGCTTCCAGACTTACAGTGAGGTTTAGAGAATTTGCTTGGGGCTAACAAAGAAAATCTAATCATTGTACATGTGGGATTGTGCAGGCGATGGAGGAATGTGAAGACCCTTGCTAGGTCCCAGTGCTAGGACCAGGGCAAACCAGAGACAGCTGCCCAGGGGAGCTCCTCTGAGAGGGTAGCTTGGATTGGGAGGGGGAGGGCAGCTGTACACAGCACTGCTTGGGATCATCTGGCAGAGTAGCACAGTCTAGTCCATCTGGAAGGAATAACTAATTATACCCCACCTCTATTTATGTCTAATTTTAACAGCAAATTTCCTAGGATATAAAACATGATCTGTTACCAGTCAGACTCAGCACTAACGAATGTCAATGAGTGCTGTGTTACCCCAGTGCTAAATGTTTTTGAGCGTCTCCATTTAATGCCTTGGATTTAAAGAACAAATCAGATAGGCTCTTCTTGACAAGGCCGTTTTACGAAGATAGATTTCAAAATATGCCTTGCTCAGGATTTTCTCATCTTTCGAAAAAATCCCACCATTAAACACCAACAAACTGAAAAAAAACCCCAGCCCAAAGATCTGATTAGAACAAGTTATAGCCTGGCTAGATTGAAAACCAAGTTCGAGGCTGGGCCACAGGGGTGCTTTCATGGCTCCAGCACAGAAAGGAAGGGTAATCAAAACTACTGATACACAGTTGAACAGGGCTATCCAAAAAAACCTAACAAAGTTTCACTGTAAATCGCTCTACCTGATAAAGTAATTGACTTGATCTTTCTCCTTGCAATATTTATTTGCTCACAAAACCCACCTGGTGTCTCCTTGGTTAATATTTCCCAGATCTTCTACGCTGCCCTGCCAGCACCAACTTGGGACATGCATCATTGTGTCATACATGAGACTGTAACAGGGCTGAGAGCTACCAGAATCTACCTAAAATATTTCCATTCCAACATTACTTATTTTCATATTTTCTTCCATGCCAACAAATGGATTTAAATTCTTCCCTACCATGAATCTTTTATCATTGGGTTTCACAACTTTTAGAGCTTGAACAAGTGATCAGACAAGTCAGTGGAGAACATGCCAGAGGCAAAGACAAGTAAGGCCACAAAGACATAGTTTAAAAATGATGGCTGCTCGGCTCTCATTAGTAAACAACTAGGTTACTTACAGTCCAAACATACTGCAAGCTGGAGAGGTGCACTGAACGCCCTATGAAGAGAGAATTATAGCAATCAAGTCTTGTGGTCAAAAAGACCATGGCTGCTCTTAGTAGTTCACTGCGGGACACAAAAGGGCTCTCTCCACAGCCTATGCACACTGCACAACAAAATAAAACCCAACACTCTAACCTCTGATATCACATCAACAGCAAATTTCCAGTGAAAGTGTGGGATCAAAATCCTTTCTAAGCCTGCCAGATCAATGAACTACCTCTTGCTAGAAAAGGGAATAGTGGAAGGAGCAGCTTTCTCCCATGATACTTCCACCCCATGCAAGATTCCCTTAGCTAAAGAGAAGCATGCTCTGACATTTCTTTCAGCTTAAATCTTCCAGACCACCTTCATATTGTCCGCAGGTAAAAAAAAACAGCAATGCAGAAGAGTGAACAGCCACAAAGTCAATCTTCTGCTTCTAAGTGACTTATCCACCTAGGTTCACACATATGATGAACACAGGGAGTTGCATGGCTTTTTTCTAGGTGCTGCGTACCGGACACTTTATTGCCAGAGAGGGACACCCTGAGGCCCCTTATCTTCTAAACAGTGGGAGCCAGAGCTACATCAGCAGGGCCTGCTAGTCATCAGTACAGCCCTTGGTAGCCAGTGCTGCTGGGTGGTCAAAGGCAGCACCCAAGCAGCTTTGTGTAATAGCAATGTGAGGCCCTTTCTAGGATGAAATTTTTACACCAGGGAATCCCTGGTATCTAGGCAGGCTTGGAGTAGCAGAACGATGTGGTTTTGGCCAAGTAAGCAGATGAGGAAATATTTTTGAAAGGAGAAAGCTTGGGATCAGCCTATAACAGCAAACCTTTTTCCTTAATCCTTAATTAATCCTTAAGGATAACTTTCAGCAAAAACGTCCCAGAAAGGGCATTTGTTTCTGGTCTAGTGTATCTCTTATATCCCTTAATAATTCTCCTAAAACACCTTTTGAATCCTGCAAGAAGAGTAAAACCTGAGTACCTCACTGTTGAAGCCTACAGTCAAAGCATTCCTGTTCTCCAAATGTATTTTCCTGTTTCTGCAAAGTTCTGAGATACCCAAGGTAGATTGGTGCCAGTCAGCTAGTGATTTGGGTAACTAGCAAGAAATATCAGCCTTTGTTTTTCAGAGCACTGATCTTGGATTGCAGAATGGTATTGCAGCTTGGATTTGAGGTTTTCTGTAGTCATTTGGGTAATGAAAGATGCCATATCCATTTAGTCTCAGACTTAAATGGCAATTGCAGTGCAAGACTGCAAGAAAGTCACTGATACAATCTGGATGAACTACCTTGCTGCAAACAGAACCAGGACAGTAAGGTGAGTTCCTGAAGCCAGCAATGGTGGTGTTATGTGAGCGGGGTTGAAGGTGGAGATTTAACCTCAGCCACAGGCATCAAGACGTGATCCTTCTGCTACAAAAACTTAACCCTGTGCTTTGTATATCACCAAACTTGTGAACTTCACTGCCTGTCAGGCACAACAGAAAGTCCTGACCCAGAACAAGTTCCTTCATGTCTATAAGCGCAGTACGTCTGTGTAGAGACATGCTGTTTTATGAAGCTGTGTAAGAAAAGAGTTAACTATACAAACAGTGGAGTTAACACTCCATGAGAACTACTACAGGCGGACCACAAGGCTAGCAAACACACATAGGAGCCCTGAACAGAGAAGAAAGATCAAAATTAGCCCTCTAGGGCATGTGGTTTACTATTCTGCCTGTTTAAATAAGCTTAATTTTTTAAATTCACTAACAGGAGGCACCTTCTGCCAGCATTTAAGCATTTCGTTCTGAGGGGTGAATTTCTCAGGCCCTGGAAGCTGTAACATAAGCATGCAGCACCTCAAAAAGAAATTCAGGGAGTTTGTTTCTCTGCCCCAGCCTCTCTAGCCCTGTCTCCAAGCCCACAGTGGCCACATTCCCATGCTGACACAGACCTGCACGGAATCATGCTTAATATGAGAAGGAAACAGTTGGCAAACATCTGAAAATGTTCTCCGTTAACCTATTTCTAATATGGTTATTTTTGCAACTACCACATCTTTTCGTGGCTGAGCTGCACTTTCTCTCTTTTTAACTTGGGTTTTATTACTCTAGAAATATTTGGGAGTTGATGTATTTAGCAGTGAATCATCAGGGGGCTTTGTTCCTCTGAATGGAAGACTGGTATTATTAAACAAAAGTTTATTTTCTGGTACAAAACTTCCCAACAGTGCTGTCACATTTGGGCACTTTGAAATCTCTTGAGAACATTTCCTTGCACCAGGACTGAGAGCCTCCGTGCTTCAGAGACCTCTGCTCACTCCTGTGGCACAGTGGGGTTGATGGCCCCTCATCCAGACCCCAACATCTGATTTTCCTCATAACCCACTCTCCCTGTCTGTCATCTCCCTCAGCAGTGAAAGGTCTCACCAGAGCTTGGCCAGAGCCATGTGCCCCACAGAGCATCCCACCAGTGCCTCATTTCCATTTTCTTTCCCTTTTTGGATCCCACTCCAAACACATGAATGGCACAAATGAAGGGAACCTCATTTACCTGTTCCTTGAGCCGAAGGTACAATGCAGACAAGGCTCCTTTCCCTGTCTGCCTTTGGAGCAGAGCCTAGAATTCAATTTCTACAGGACTTGAGCACTTATGGGGGAAGATGCTGCCCTACAGCAAGAAGCATGCCACAAGAGGGGAAAAACCCTTGTGAAAGGAGCTAAACCTTTGTGGCAATAGCCCCTAGGTGTTATCCTATGCTAAAGGCCCCAGCAAACTCTCATCTTCTCCTGACCCAGGCTGTGGGCAGCACAAGCCATGTCTCTGATGGTGGGAGATGACAGGACAAGCAATGGAAGGTCTCTGCTCTCACATGGCTATCCCCAGCATCCACCTCCAACTCTACTCAGTTTCTGTTGGCTTCCTGAAACCTTGAGCACAGCTTCCCAGAGCAGGGAGAAACAAGTTTCTTTTAAAAATGGAAACGTCACAATACTTCTGACTTGCAAAAAAACAACAAAAAAATTACCATCAGATATGTTTGTGCAGCAAGCCCATTCTTCCCTTTTTATAAAGCCACAAGAGATATAAAATATAGAACATCCAAGGACCACATGAAAAGGATGTCTGGATCTGTTAAAACATAAAGAAGGCTCTACCAGCCAAGGGCAAAAGTTTAGCAACAATAAAAGTGTCTTTAGGGTTTTTTTTTCTTTTAAACGCATAGAGAGAGGAAAAGAGTTTGTGGTCATGTTTTCCAGCTTTATGTATATTTGTCTATCATTTTAATATAAACAGGGTGTATTTATAAAGCCTAAAGAAATGGGAAACAGATTCACTGGTTTCTAAATGCCAAGAAGTCTCTTCAAGGATGATAAGCAATTAAAGAGGAAAGTCAATCAAACTTTTATGACACTTCTGACCAAGGGTTTTATTTTTATTGCACAAAATCCAATGTGACAACAGATATATACAGTAGCAGCACCCACCCGTCCTTCTGTTGTGAGGGGCCTGCCAGCATTCCCAGTAAAATCCCACTTCTGAGAGGAAAACAATGCTTGAATTCACGTACCCTTTGACAGAAGAGTTCTCAGTGCTTCTGAATATACTAATACACACAGGAAGGCATATAGAAATAGATACACATGTACAATTTCCATATGTATCCACAAATACTCTCTTAGAGCAATTGTCTGCACAGCCCCTGAGGAAACATGATCTGTTTTCTATAGCAAATGCTCAGGGGAGTCCAGAAATCCTTCAGTAGCCCTGAAAAAATTAAGCAGAAATGGAATAAAGTAGGAAAGCAGACAATGCAGCTGGTGCGTTATTTTGCACTAGTCCCAAATATTCAGCTTGCACAGTGGTACAGACAATTTTATATTGACAAGGCAGAACTTCAGTTGTCAGGTTTTGACAGGCCATTTTGGTAGTGAAGAAGGTTTGGCTTTTTCCTGGGAGAGGGGGAAGGGGGAGAGAAACGAAGGTGCTAATTAAAGACATAGAGTGTATTATGTGCCCATGGAAAGAGAATTGGAAAGTCTCATTAATGGCTCTTTTGATAAAAGGTATCAAAAAACTGTGACTAAAATACAATGCAGTGCAAGGGTCTCTGTATTTTACAGAAGAGGAATGCTGCATATTCTGAAAGGTAAGGTTCCTATCTAAACCAAGCAGTTATTGAAATTTTGAGTACAATTCACAAAGAATGTTTTAGGAGATGTGAAGTTCGCATCATTAAGCAACTGCAACTTATACATCAAATAGCCAGGAAAAAAAAACCAAAACAGGATAGGGCCAGAGGAAAATCAATAACAACCTTTTTGAGATAAAATGTCTTTTTCTATTATGCTATTCTATTCTATCATTTATTAAAAACAAATTATTGTGATAACTCAGTCACCGAGTACTGACTTAGAGAGCACAGACAGGCCCATTATACCACCTGTAGTTGTGACACAAAACACACCCTCCCTCCTATATACCGTAACTTTACTACAGTACATGGGAAACCAGGGAGGGCAGGGAGAAGAGAGCAGAAAAAAAGGAAAAAGGCTGCTTTCAGCTAGACTACATAAAAGATGTACTTGTACTATACAAAAGAGACTGTTTCTGTATAACAAGTATAACGAGTCAGGACTGATTGCTAAGATCTTAATTTTTGTGGCATTTCTCACCCCTACCACAAACTAGATCAGAGCAGATAGGAAAATGCACTGGGCACTGGGCTTCGGAGGCCTGGCAGCTGGACCATCCGCACTGCAACTCACCTTCCAGCTGACAGCACCCTGCTTGTCCTGTGCACTCCTGAAGCACACAGGCACCACCATAATATACTGCCTCCTGGCTTCACAGGGGAAGTGAAGGTCTGGGGTTTCTAATCCTTTTTCAAAGATCATTTTTAATGGGTCAATGTAAAGTACTTGCAACGGTTTGTTTCAAACAGCTGTTATTTTTTCCTCATCTCCTTCAGCTTACTAGCTCCTAAGATTTACCTGCCAGAATGCAAAGCCCCTCTTTTTTTCCCATCATCACTCAGGACGAGCATTTTCAAGGGACTGAAGTGTTTACATTTTGTTCAATTTTGCACAGATGCTCTGAGCTCTATTTTATCTGTCAGATGAAATTCATCCTGGTGTAAATCCAGAGTAAATCCCAAGCAACTCTAGTAAGTCTCTGAAATAACTCCACAATTATAAAGCATGTAGGATTTGACCCTGAAATTGCAACAGGCTTTCCTTTCAGACAACCTAAGCCCCAGTCCCTTCTCAGCCCATCAGTTAAAGCAGCCACCTGTGTGCTACCCCACAGAAACCTGACTACTCACAGGCGGCAGAGCAGTGAGCCTCTGGTTTGCTAAAGACATGAACACATCAAAAAGGCAACGAACAATAAAAGCAAAGGAACATGGGGCAGGAGGTATGTTTTGTTTCTTGGTTTTATTGTAAGCAACAAGGCATTTTTGGTCTATTTTGATGCAGGCTCACAACTCCCGTTGCCCTACAAGGGACGTGTTCATGTGCATCTGAGGATTGAAGAGCCCTCAGGAACAATCAAGTTACCAAACAGCTCATGTCCCAGAGAGCTGTTCAAGCCAGAGCACTTCTACTCCCTCCCTTGGTGCCAGGTTTGCTTTAGGAAGGCAGAAAAAGTTAAATATATTGTGACGTGAAAAATACAGGGAGGTATCAGCTGATTCCTCAGCAGAACTGATAGAGCAGACTGTCTTTCCTCAAACACCAGGAGACTGCTCCACATTAGGCAAGCAGAATTAATAATTCACATTGAGTAATCTGGAAAATTAGATCTCTTTCTGACTATGCCTGCAAGCAGCTTACAATTTGGTTTTATTCATTATTCTTGGAAACATCTATGAATAATTCTTGGTCCACTAGAATTGCTGTGGGAAGCAAATTCAGAAAGGGGAATGAGCACAGCTTTGGCCAATTCAGCCAATTTTTTTTGTTCAGATGCATGTAGCGGTCAGCTGAACATATTGTCAATGCTCAAGTATTTGCTCAGCTCCCCAGCAACTGCTCCATTTTCTCCACTAAGGAGGTAAAACATGCAACATTTTCATATTTGGTCTGAGGTACCATGACAATATATAGTTGTTTTCAATGCTTGTTTCAAGTTACATTTAGCAATGGGATGAAGGTAGAAGGCGGCAGAGGAAAAGGAATTCATTTTGTGGGAGCCAAACCTGTTGTCATCTGACTGTCCTTGGTGTCCCTTTCCCAGAAGGGGTTTTCACAGAGCAGAGCCAATCCCTGCTGCTCCCCACATCCCAGTTCTGCAGCCTGGAGTCAGCAACACCAACTGATGGGAAAAAGAAGAAGAGGAGGGAGCCCAACAGCATTTTCAGAGCACAAGGATCGGCATCTAAACGAATGGGTCATACATGAGACTTCACACTGTGCCTGAAGTCCACTCTAGAAACAGTATTTCAGCTGGCCTGATCCAGCTGACAGCATCTCCAGCTTTTGCTTGGCCAGGTCACCACTGCATTCTGCCTCCTCGCTCTGGGACCTGAGTGAGCCTCACTCCTCCTTGCACGCACCAGAGGCACGGTGTTTTAATGCAGAAAATGAGACAGGGCTCAAAATCAGTCTGAAGGCCCAGGAATCAAAAGAGTAAGTGAGAAGAATGAGTCACCTCAGGTTTAAACGTGATTCAGAGGTTGGGTTTCTGGCCACAGATTAAGAAATAGTGGAGAGGGGGAGAACTACAGGTGGTACTTCTCTAGAAGTTTTGTAAAAGCCTTGACAACCACAAGCCGGTGATGAAGTACTCACGTTTGATTCCGTGTCCTTGCAAAGGTTCAGAAGATCTCTCAAGGTCCTTCCTGCCCTACATTTCTAGGATTTAAAAAACTGCCAGCAAAAAGGTTCTGGTTCTGGGTGATACAGAGACAGTGGTGAATTGCATCATCCGACACTGATTTCACTAATGAAAACCAGCACAACCAGCACTACAGATGGAGTCAGATGAATCCTGAGCTTCCTTGCTTTTCTGGGATTAGTCAGACCCATAACAGACCTTTAAACATCTTTTTTCTTTGCGGTTAAATTTTTTATACCATGCTTATCATCCAGGGAGCTCCCAGAAATAATAGCAAACATGCATGCACAAGGGTCACACAACTGCTAAAATGTTAATGCAGTTTATTCTCTCTGGATTCTGCAGATCTCCTGACCCAAGAAGTTCATACTTCTGCAAACAACAATGGAGGAAAGTGTCTAGAACTCTACTAATTGTTCTCAAATATTCTTAAATAAACAACTTGTATATTTTCCATTAGTTGCAAAGATACAAAACTTTGGAGATGCTAAAAAACAGATTGCTAATCTGGGAACTCGCGCACAGGCTAAGCCTTCCCTCAAAACATTTTACGTTTCTACTGCTGAGCTGCTTCTGGTTTCAAGTAATCTGAAGTTCTCAGCTTCCCATCAAGGTATGTTCATGCTAGCAAGCGATGTCAGACAGAGTGAAAACTGGAGCTTTCTGCTGGCTAAGAGGAGCTGTGCTGACCATGCAAGTGTCTTCCCTGAACATAGACTGCCCGAGCAGCCAAATACACCCTCAGCGACAAGACCACTTTCCTTCTCCAATGCTTTCCTGAGGGACAGTGATTAACCAGAGGCTCCAGGAATCTCAGTGGAAGGTTTTCCATCAGTTTAAACAGCGACCTTCGCTTCCACCCCTCTCACTGTCCCAGGCCCTCTTTCTCTTCATCTCCCTCCAAAGCCAGAGTCTCACTACTGGCTTCTGCAATGCCCTTTTCTGCAGAAACCCCTGTGCCATCCCTCTCTCAGCACCAGTGATGCCCTTTGCTCCTGACACTCCCACCCAAGCACATGCAGACCAAGCCACACTGCTTGGGCTACTGAGCACCACCTCTTCAGGACCTTTATCGCAGGATTTTATGAATTTGTCTTAACATTAATTAACAGTTAGGTTCAAAACTCACTTCTAGCCACGTTTTTATCAACACAACGAAGGCATGAAGTGAGTTAAAAATTCCTCAAGTTTTACTCACAGTTATATACACGCACACAAAATGAACAAAATGAACATTTGGCAATGTTTGGGCTGCCAAAATTAAAATTAGGCACCCAGTCTGCCCAGGCTCCACCTTCAGGCAATGGGTAAGGCTGGGATCATTGAATGGAAATGTTAAGTCCCTAAGCCAGGCTCTCACTCTGAAACTCCCTTTGGGAAAGGTCTATGCTTCCCATCAGCCTCATAAGAAATGTTTGAAGCCAGCCACTGAAACTCCCTAAACCCACCCATACACATTACCCCCCTCCCCCACCAAGGCTTTGTTTGTAACCTCTTCTTTGCGTCTTTACTAAACAAATGGAAACAGAGGGGTCAATTTCTGAGCCTAACAGCTCAAAGATGACTATTCCCTTCCTATGTGCAGTCTTGTTATCCCTCTGTTTTTTCAGATGATAAAGTGAAATTATTTTGGTTTCCTAACAGAAGGAAAATGGAAAAATTAAACCAAAGCAGAAGCTCACCGTATAATTTTTTTCTAACAAATCAAAGCAATTTTTTTAAATTAAAAATGTTTTGATGAAAATTTACAACCACTTTTCAGTGGAGTGGCTTTATAGCTTCTCTTAATCTACCAGAGACACCCACATAGGGGCTGCATTGTTTAACCAGCTGTAGCATCCCCCATACAGTCCCACTCTGCAGAGCTCCTTGCTGAGGAGTGAAGATATTTATAGCCTGGATTCCCAGAAGGGAAATCTCCGAGGTGCTGCTAATTAGTTCTCCTAATGCACTGTTAATAAAAAGGGGAAACACAACTTATCTCGTGAACAACAGCTTTGTTGCTGTTTGTAACAGGAACTAGGATAACCCACAAGTGTTACTCAGGGAATGAATTCCATGGCCAAAATGTGGCTCTCCTGCAGGAGCTCCTCTTCAGGAGGAGGATCCAACTGCCATGTTTTTGGCGACCAGCAATGGCCACATTCAGCCTGGAGCTGAACTCCTGGCCACATTTCACCTCCACCCCAGGGTGAGGATTCATGCACCAATGCTCTGTGTGAAATCCTATCTTTATTTCCAATAGCAGGTGACCTGTGACAATCCCACAGTAAACCAAACTACATCCACTTCCACTAAGAAACAAATAGCAAGCCACAGCCTCAACAAAATGTGTAGAAAATATCATTGAATCATTACAACCTATCTGCTCAGGGATGTTTCACAAGGTGATTACCTGCTGGAGAAACTGTGAAGAGACAGTCAAGAAACTAACACCTCAAATGCCACTACCTCCTGGGCAAAGGTGGGGGATGGATTGGAATCTCTTACTATCCTAATCCATAAAGACAAGAGCCCTTGCAAGTTTTCCAGTTCCTACACTAACCTATTTTAGTACCAAACAGTCCTGTTAAAACGCCCACCACAAATCAGAGCTTTGCTGCCACCTTCTCTCAGCCCCCTACAGAATTAAGTGGCTGTTATCCAGTTGACCCCCGCCCCTGCAGATACTATATATCTAAATCTTTAAAAGATGCAATGCCTCCTTGTTGACAAGAAGGCAGTCATTAGCATGCTGCCACGGCTCAAAGTGCTAGCCTGTGCTCATCCTTTTACATCAAGTACAAATTCATGTGGGTGAGCATCTGGACAAGTACAGATCACAAGAGCTACGGAATAAGGAGTAAAAAGTTCAAAAGAAAGCAAGATACTAGCTAAACTCTTAGAAGCCTGTAATACTATTGCTAAAAGGTGTTATAGATGGTTTTGAAAAGCTTGCTTGTGTCTACATCTACCTACAATGTTGTCCAAGTTCACTAGCTCCTGATTCGGATGAAATCACTGCTCGTTCCATCTTCTCATGGACTGGATGACCAGATGACAAGAAAATGTTGGCCTTCCTGACAACAGTAGTTTCTGTTTTCACAGGACTCACATGCAAAAATTTCTCAGGAGCACATTCTTGAAAGCTGCTTTCTGCCATCACTTACATGAGCAAAATTCTGCTTGTAAAAAGGTCTGCAGACATGACTGGAGTGATTTTTCATCTAGATGTCACTGAAATGTTCCTCCATGGATTTCCTTAGTTTCTGCACCATCTCAAGTAGATACCAATCATCATTTTCATATGGTTCATGACTGGACACAGGGAACAATAACAATTGCACCCAACACTGCGGGTGTTCAGGTCAGCATTGAAAATTAAGTGTGCAAAATCTACTGGATTGGGTTTATATGCTATTTACTAATTGCAACCTGAAAACTCCAAGTCTTGCTGGATTTTTTACATCAAATGTTATTACTTACTAACTGCTTCCAAAATTAGATAGCTTTAAAAAAGGCAGAAACACAGCCTCATTCCACTGGGTCATAACAAAAACATGAACTGCACTTGAAATATTCTGAGTTCACACTACCAGCAAAGCTTTTTGCATGCAGAGCCCAATCTTTTCCTCTCTAATCCATTTCTACCTCTCTGTATTCTTGTGCCATCTGCCCCCTCCCAGCCTTCCTGGAATGGTCCTGGAAGTCTGCTAGAGCACTCAAAGTAGAAAATCCAGGCATTAGAACCAGAAAACAGTCTTCACAATGGGAAAAGTACGCCAGGAAAAATAATTTGGAATAACTTAAAAAAAATCACCATTGTGAAGTCTCAGTGCAATGGTTTTCACTTGCCACATATTTAGGGTGGAGAGAGGAAGTCACTTGCGCCACACAAAAGGATGCCTTCTATAATACCTTCTATATAACATGGCGAATAAATTCATGATTTCCAGTAAATTCAAGCCACATTCATGTTTGGCAGCTTTCCCATCATGCCAAGAATTTACCCAACGCCCCTTTTATTTATGATGAAACAGAAGTGACATAACACTTTGTCATGAAAGAATGCTGTAAATGATACTTTTTTTAATTATATACACTGTTATTCTTGAAAGAACTCTCCAATAATTTATGTTTATAGTCCTACACACATGCTGCAGAAGTGGATATAAAATACAGCTGTGGTCAATGACCACATGATTTCAGTGTGACAGTAGCTCAGCATTAGCACTGGAAGAAAGAGGGAACAGGCACTCCTACAGGTGCTTTTCCCCTACCTTCATTTTTGCAATGTTATTGAGGTACAGGCCTAGCAAAAACCAGACGTTTCCAGTCAGCCAGGCTACAAAAACGGGAAACATCCTGGAGCCAAATCTGAACACTGGTGGGTCTCCAGCAGATCAAGAGCAGAAGTACAAAATGCAGATTTCTGCTGAAAATTTGGAGCAAGAGGAGAATACCTGTATGTTATATTGCCCTTCCAGCACCTGAGAGCATCGTTACCAGCTAGTGATCCCTCTTACCTACAGAGACACCTCTGAATTGCTTCAAGAGACTGAGATGTCAATAACAGCAGCTAGGTCTGTCTATGCTTTCCGCCTCATACTCATTTTCCATAGCTCCTCAAATGTTGTTAAAGCAAATATTTATAGACTTCTGAACATTACTATTCCTATACTTTGCTGCAGCCTGAATAGACAAGAACACACCCAACAATACGACAGACAGAATTTGCTGCTATTTGGGGCTCTCAGAGAATATCTGGGTTTGCAGTGCAAATAGAAATCAATTTCTCCTCCCGTTTCTCCTGGTCATCCTTTCCAATACAGCCACCGAGCTTTATTCCTTATGAATATAAATGTCAAAGCAACGACTGTCAAGTCCTTTGAATTTGGGATAAAAGGGCATAAAGGATGTGAAAATTTAGACATGCAACAGCTTTAAGACACCAGCAACTCTCTATTGACCTCAGCCAATTGATGCGAGTGAATACATTGGAGCAGAGCAAATAGAGACGACTAACCTTTCTCATTTGAGCTACCAAACTACACAGCCAATGAAAGATCAGGGTTACTGTGAATTGTGTCCATATATCAATTGCAAGGTAAAGATATTAAATAGATAAGTGGGTAGCAACATAAACGGAAACTGGTGTGTGACTTCAGAGAATGGTGTGGTAGAGCACTGAGAACTGTTTGCACGTATGTAGGCTTAAAAACATAAAACATAAAGGAGATGATCAAAGAAGAAAAGCTTCTGCAAAATGGACAAATACATATTCTGCTCTTTGCTTTTGATGGTATTTAACATATACATATTTTTAATTTCCTGGTTGTGTGTCTCCCCCCTCCCCCTGCATTCTTCTTCTCACATTTATAAACCTAATACCTCAGTTCTTCCTGAAATTCAGAACCCTGCAGGATCCAAAAGTCTCCAGAGTTACAAGCCAAATCTAGTTCTGATCAAACATGATTAGTTTGGGGATCAAGGATGAATCATCTGCATCACACTGAACAAAACATACAGACAATGAAAAATAAAACCTCTCTATCTCTTCCCTCTGGTTTTCTTTCATCACACAAGTTTGGTCCACTCTTCTCCTTAAGATTTCTGACTTCCAAATAAAATCATCCTTTGAGTTCAGATGATTAGGAGAGCCAAAAGGCATTGTTTTAGTTTTTGCTACATTTAAAACCAGTTTGTTTTCCTTGAACCAGTCTGTCAAAGTCTTTTTGCAGTTCAGGCGTTATGTGAGAAACAGATTTGCCATTAAAATGCACAGTCGTGCCATCTGTATAAAAATGTATAGCACAGTAATGACATAGCCTTGCAAAATCATTAATAAAAAGAAAAAAACAGGAATGACTGACACTACTCAACTCGGGGAGGGGGGAGAATAGAGGGGAGAGACATTGACACCTTTGACTGACAAAGGGGGGGAAGAGACAGCCCTGTGAAGAGAAACAGATTGATGCTTCTCCCGGATTCTTTGTCTTTCCTGACAGAGTATGGGCAGCAGCACAGGCCACCTACTTGCTGCGCTAACGCCTGCAGCACGTTAGGCCAAAAGCTTTGGTGAAGTTAGCTGAGAAAGATTTCCACTACATTTTCATTTATTTAGGGTATGCTTGAAAGAACTCATCATTAAATGCCTGCTCAGAGATCCCATTTCACCAGGAGCTGTTCCTCTGCACTGGCAAGGGGCCCCATGTTCACCCCTCTCTGCAGCTCTCCCCAACCAGGTTGTTACTGCCCCTCCACTGATGATACAGCTGCTTGCAATACCACTGATTCTGAGTCTTTACTTTGTCCAGGCCAAGCCCCAATGGCTCTGACAGCCCCCCAGCTGCCCTGCTTCCTATTCAGATTGCTACTTATGTATCCCTGCTTCTCCAGGGTCATCCTGCTTGCTCCAGAGGTCCCTGTTTAAAAAAAGCTGGGTGCCTACCAGCGTTAACTCCCAGGGAGAGGTAACACTATAATGATCACATCCTTCAGGTTCTCCCTTACAGAGACTATACCATGAGATGAGGGAACAAGCAGCAGCACTTGCAGCAGTAAAGCAGAGTTCCTTCAGCAGCCTAGTAAAGGAGCACTGGCTGCCGGCATCCCTCACATCACACCTGCTAGATACGATTTAGGTTCAGAGTTGACGTGTGTTGGTCCCACCTCACTCTGACAAGCCAGCAGGATACTGTGATTCACAGGGGAAGACGTGCGAGTCTTCCAAAAATATGCCCGGAAGGAAAGAACTGATGAGGGCATCTGAAAAAGATGCACATATGGTTTTTTTCTGATGGCTAAATAGCAACCAGTTCTCTAGACTTTTCCTCAGGTCACACAGGTGAACGTTTTCCTTAGGCTGAAGCCTTCTAAAAATATCATGGATAAGACTCATTTTTGGCTATGTTGAGTTTAACAAGTGTCCCTTAAGCTTTGTTTACTCATCATCTTGTCAACGTGGCATATGCATCTCTTCGCTATCAACTACGTGCTCCACCCTTTGCGTCTGGCTGAGTGCTGAGAGCCGACTGCAACCCACAGCCTCTAAACAGCCCTGGGTCACAGCCCAGGTCTTTTGCCAAATCTAATAACATGTGTTGAAAATGCAAAAGCATCAAAACAATAAAAGCCATAAGAACATCTTTACAAGGTATTTGCTATCATTCACCCCAGGGGTTTCACTATCATTTGAAAGAAAACATTGTAATTGTGGTAGAATTATAGATTACAGTTTTACTCGGACTTCCTAAAGTTAACCTCTACCATTACAGACCTAAATTTGGGAGTCCATTGTGCCACTTGGAGGAAAGCCACTAGTTCAGGGCTAGCAACTTCAGTTGTATAAAAAGAACTTTTTTAATGATGTTTTGTGTTTCATAAGCACTGCACTATTTTTAGAAATATGAGAAAGTAAAGTATGCCTCCTTTTAAATCTGGCTTTTACTGCACCCTGTAATTTATGGTGATATAATAAGTAATTTGAAAATAAAGATTTGAGACAACATTTTAGCATTAGCGTTTTTAAGACAAAACAAACATTCAAAATAAAACCTAAACCACAGCAATGAAATCTATCATTAAATGCCTACTTTCTGCTAAATTTGTAGTTATGGCAGCTTAAATCTCAAACATTTGTTGTGACCTCTTGCAAAGTAAAAATAATCATATTATTCATTGTGGTTCAAGACCAATATAGGGTATTATTTCATCCTGGCCTTAAGTATTCATGGAATTATATAGCGCATCTTTTAAAACTGTATTAATTACTCTTTGTTGAGTCCAAGTGACTGCTGGTTTGCAGAATGAAATGTGTATCACCTCACTGTATTCGCTTTATTTGTGAAGACTAGCAGTTTTTAGGCTCATTTATGCATAATACATCAGATGTGACCTGTTTAATCAAAGTCTGAGTTCTTCTGAATTAGTATCTCTGTATGAGTTTCAGACACAAAGGCTTTTGAATGCTCATGGAAAAATTCAGACACACTTTTTCTCTTGTTCACTGTGTAAAAGCTGCTACTGTACTGTGGTGCCAAAACTCTATGTTAGACTGCAGTGAATAATACATGCCAAGCAGTTCAACCCAGTCCATTAACTCTCTCAGACAGCTCTTACATCACACCAAGTAGCACCTCACATGTCCCTGTTTACCACACAGGTATCTCTCTGGGAGAAGGAGAGTCCCCTCTGCATGGGAACCAGCCATAGGTTGGGATGTAGGAATATGGCATTTGTTCCTTAACAACACATTATAAAGCCACTTCTCTGCCTTCATTTCTATTGTCACCCAGCATTAATGACACTTGGGGATTACATAACTTGATCATAAAAAGTGCTCTCTTACCTTGGCTTTAGGAATGGAAATGTTACATTGAAAAGCTTTCCAGGAACTGCTAAGTAAGAGTGCGAAGTGCTACATATTTTCAAGGCCAAACACTGTAGGGGACTGACTGAACATTAGAAACCTTCTTCAGCCAAAGAGGGAAATTTGTAGGTAGGCAAGTCTACCAATTCTCTTCCTTTTAGGATTTCTGAAAAAGGTAATATTCAGAGAAGAAGAAATATAAGGGATTTTGCTTTAAAATATTCATATCTTTTGAGCTCCAGACTCAAACATCTAGTATTGCTCCCTTCATTCTTCACATCCATCACAGATGTGTGCTAAGAAACATCCAAGCACAGTACCAAATCATGCCTGTATCCATGCATGAATTCTGACTGCATGTACGTCTCAGGGAGCAGGGAAGAAGGTTTTTCCTGTTAGAAATTTGAAGTACTTGATTTTGAGAAGCCGAAGACAACTGATCATGTATTCTAGAGTGCAGCTAGAATCTGATCTATCAATCAGACCCAAAAGTGGCAAGCAAACTCTAATTGTATAAGGAAGAGGCCAACAAACCAGAACTGGCTGTCTGAACATCGAGGTCTTATGACCAAGTTCTACACAAGCAAAAGATAACTTTAGGCTCAAAATTAATATTTAGCCATTGGAATTCTTCTCTGAATTTCAAAACATTCTGTGGCTCTCATCAGAGCTGCCAATTGGTCACCTTGTCTGACAGTCCAGAGCATCTAGACCTAGAAATCTAGATTCAGACTTTTACGCCTTAAGATCCATCAGTCCGCCTCTCAAGCAGCAAGCGTGAGCTCTACAGCAGAAAATGCAAAGATTGACATTCTCTCTGGGTTTACACCCATACCAGCTTGCTACTTCAGTGTGGCTTGGCAGGTGCAAACAAGAAGAGAGTTTAGCTCTTGCTCTTGATTTCTTGAGTTCCTGAAGCTTTTGTTGGTGTTATTTCAGACCAAGAAAAACATGCACATTTAGAGAGGGGAAAAAAATAAAAACCACTTTGATAATTTTTGCTTTTTTCAATTATGAAAATGACTTAATAAGCTGAAACTTTGTAATTAATAATTGATCTTTAATATGTTTTTTTGTGCTTTACAACATAATATTTGTACCCACTTGTAGCATTTGTTCGATTTTTAAATACCTTTTAAACTTCGATATCACTGGCACTGAGTTTGGGTAGTGTTTTCCTGATAACAATCTTTCCATAACATTAATTTGCATTTTGAGGATGTTATAAAAGGAGAAGTGGAAAATGAAAAGATAGAAAATCTGCTTTAATGGTAGGTGACAACTCCAAACAAGCTCAAACACAAATGCTGTTGTGTGCTCAGTTGAATACGAAATTCTCTGTTTGTGATGGTCCCTCTCTGTAGGGTTACACCCAGGAGATGGGTAATTCATGGAAGACAGCTTGGGCAAATGCAGAAATGGCTCTTGCTGCATTTCTTCGTAGCCCTGAGACAAAGTAAATTCATTCTCAAGGGACAATGAGAGCTTCAAGTTTGTCCCCACTGAAGCTGAGCTGTTGATCTCTGTATCTCTGGAAGAGCTAAGTTCAGGAAGGAGTAAGTGCAATAAATGGTGCTACACACACTGATGTGGCTCACGGAGATAGCAGCACTAGCCCTCCTGCCAGCCTGAACAAGCAGCCTCAAGAGGGAATAGCGGGAGAGGAAGCAGCACTTTTCATCAAGGCAGCTGTACAAAAGCTTATAGGTACCAGGCTGAAGGTAACCCACTAGCAGAACATCACTCCTACCCTTTTCCAGGTACATTAGCATTTATGGAATGCTCAAGGTTTGGGAGCAAGAGGTTAAGAGGTCTCTGCTCCCAGTAGCTCTTTCCCATCCCCATCCTTGAAATGTGTAGAACTCAATATCTATAGCTGGTTTTAACATTAACTAAATACAGCCTTTGGGGCGAGGGGGTGAGTGAACCCCAAACTTTTACACAAGATGGTGATGAACTTCACCAAAATGTGGGTTTCATGGGGAAAAGAAATGGTTCTTTTCATTAATCAAAAACACTATTTAAACTGTCTTTGTAGTAGTACTTATTGAACTGTGGGAAGATACAGGAAACTCTCAAACATATTGATATCATTTAAAAACAAATAGGGTGAACAGACAGGGAACTGATTCATTTTTAACTCTGATAGAAAAACAACTTCAAAAACATTGTAGATGTTCATGAAAATAGATTTTCATTTACTATCAAGCTCTAGAGGAAAAAAACCATACTTACTCTCTTTTGAGTCTCACATAATCTACTAATCCACAACATATCAAACACAAAGAAACAGTAAAATACATTCATAAACACAAGTGCCAATATGTATGTGTCTGAAAAAAGCTAGTAATTTAAGGCTCTTAAGTGGAACTATTCCCCAAAGAATGTTATTAAAAGCTGTTGCAAGGAAAATAATGTTAGTAAACACCTTTGTGATGAAATAATAGTGTGGAAGGAACTGTCACATAAGAACATGGACCTACAGCCAAGGACAATTGCTCTAGTATGCTCAATTCATTTATGAAACATGAGGTGTCAGTTTTATGTGGTTTGGCTGAGATTGGTGTGGATTTTCTTTCTTTTTTTTTAAATTATTCCTACAAGGCTAATGGACTATAATATATTTTGCCAGAGACTGCATTCCATAGCACATATTTTATAAAGAGGATGTATGATGTATTCAAGGCTTGCTTTCCCCCTGAATCAATGAATCAACAAACATCTCCCTATTGTGTAAGATACTATTGTTTGGTTGTATTTAAGAAAAGATTATTTGTTCAGAGCATTGTGAAGTTATGGGAGGAGGAGGTGTGCTAGCCAAGGAATCCTTTTGTGATGATTCATGAAAACAGACAATCAGCAGACCAAAGACTTGCCATGGCACGGACAAGTTCACAGGTCCTTGGTTCCGAGCCTGCAATGCGCTTCAAGTCACCTCCCACACAGAATACAATGCAGAACAGAAACATTTTCAGAGCACAGAGTTGTTTGAAGGAGACAGGTTTTTCCTACTTCTATGGATCAAACTCAGCCTAGGAATACAAGCCCTTAAATTAATATTGTTTAATGGCTGCATCATGCTGAACTTGCCTTGGATAAATAGGGAGACCCAGAGGTAGGGCTTGTAGCTCTTGTACGAAATCCCTCACGCTGTGCTGTTCTCAAGCCTCAGGGCTCTCTACTATACTAATGAAAGCTGAACCACACATCATGCCAGACTGCCAGCCCTTCCACTACCATGGCACAGATAATGAAAGCCCCTGTGATACCTGGTTTTGCTCTGACCTGTACAGCAGGGCTGCCTCCCTGGAAACCCAGCAGCCTGCAGCTGAATAGCAATGTCTAGGAGAAAATTCACTGTCGAGCTTTCGTCCAAACCTGATCTGTGCATCTCTGATCACAAGTGACTTGTTTCTGCAGATGAACTTGGTATCTGCCAGGTGTGTGCATCCTCCATGACTATGTACTTCATTCACCTTGCAGCTGTCAGTCACACAGGGGTATGGATCATGGCATCACATATGAAGGCTTAGGAGCACATTTCCCAGCTCAGCCTCACCTCTGAAGGAGACACCATTCACAACCTAACCATCCACTCTCTCAGCAGCACATCGCCCCCCTCCCCTTCTCTGTCCAGTGACCTCTGTCTGCACTTGCTCCCTTAAAATGGGCAAAGAATTGCTTTGGCTTTGAACTAGACATGTCCAGGTAAAACACTGCCCCAGGCTCATCGGCTACATTTCCTGTAAGCTTCTTTGCTGTCCCTGTTTCAAAACTGCCCTATTTTAGTCTTCATCTGTTTGCTCAAAGGGAGCAATGGAAGGAAGAGCAGGTCAGGTAATCTCTATTCTGGTGACAGGGGATGCAGAAAATATATGCATAAGTGAACGGTAACAAGCACGGGCTGCCTGCAAAAAGGACCATGTGAGGCCAGCAGGGTGACCAGCAGTCAGACTCCTCCCTACAGGAGGGCAGAATTTCTGGGGAAGAGAAATGGAAACCTGCAAGCCTGGCCATGCACAAGGAAATGTAGACTCCTGCTGACCCCAGGAAGCATCCCCCCAGGCTGTGGGGCACTCCCTGCCTCCATACCAGCAGCGCTCCATGGGGCTAGCAGGGTAAAGTACTGCATACTGGGATAGTATTCTAAAACTGTAAATCACTTTTCTCTCTGAAAGTAATTTCAGTGCTATTGTATAATACAGAGGGAGAAAAAAAAACTTTTCTTTTCCACTAAACAGGCTTTCGCACCACCTACAACCCAGGATTAAACTTCAGAGGCAGTTACACAAAGAAAAGGCTTTCTGTAAAGAAATCAATCAATCATTCCTCAAGTGTGGGTACAGCACCTCCAAAAACCAGGCCGTTTCTCAGGTACATGAAGATATGAGATCTTTATTTAAACCACCCCCAACCTGTTTCACTCAAGCCTCAGAAAACTGTGACCTAAATGCCTCAAAAAAGAGCTTGGATTTCGATACTAGCCTCTCTGTGGCTGAGACTACCACTCCTCAACATCACCAGCTCACCTTTCCTTTCAAAGCCTGTATGAAAAGGGAAATCCCACCGTCCACACACGAGTCAGCCAGCTTTTACTGCATCAACTGCACCAGGGGCTATGGGGGTTGTTGTTACTTACAGCCATCTTACAGCTCCAACACTGGAAGTTACGGCTTTCAGGAATCTGAACACTCAGAAAGAGGGTATTTGACATACTGCCCCCCCTTCAGTTTCATTAACCTCTTTTTTTACATACTTTAAAGCCCCTTGTTATAATTAACTGCCTGTAACGAAGTGATCCAAAGAAAAGCTAGTTCAAGATACTTACAAGCTTCTAGGACTCTCTATTTTACAGGCATTGTCAGAGCTCCTGAACAGTCAGACCCCACTGACATCTATATTTTGTTATTTTTTATTGTATGTACACAAGTGGAGCATGCCAAGACTGATCCATCAACCACTGCAGCCCACTGCGGGTAACTGGAAATAATATCACCTTACCTGGAATAACTTCAGTCCTGCCCCATAAAGGCACTCACACTCTTAAACTTTTAATGCTACAACAAGGCCAACAATCCAGGGAAATAATTTTATGGTTCAAACCAAAGGACCAAATCAAACATTTCACATTGCATACATATTATTTGGAAGTCTCTGCTGCACTGAATAGTCTCAAAGTAGGGAGTGGGTTTATAAACAGAGTGGTGACACTAGTGCCACTGTGGCTCTTTTATCCTAAAGTGCAATTCCAGCTCAGGGTTGGTGCCGGGTCAGGCCAGGCCAGGCCAGCTGCCCAAGCACAGGAAGCAGCAGCATGCTGCCACAAGCATGGGGAAGGAGTTCCACAGCTGCCCTCGCAGGGGTTTGCCCTCATTCACCAAAGGAAACAGCAGACAGCTGCCAAAGCAGCTCGGGAAAACACCTGCAAATCCCCTCTCAGTGCAAATGCAGCCCCTTCGGGTGGCTTTGCAGCTCATTTGCTCTCCCAGCGGAGACCGAGTCCAAGCAGCAACCAAGTGCTGCACGTGCATCACACCTCAAACCTCTGTATGTGAACCATGTCTCAAACCTCCACATAAACATACGCGGGAAAACCTGCACCAGTGGCAGACACTGCCCTGCCCTCAGGCTCTGTACCTGTTGCTTGGCTGGGGCTGTGTCCAGGAGAGACGGCCTTTCTGCAGGTGCATAAGCTGCCCGACATCAGAGACGTGAGCAGATGGTGATGGGCTCTGCCTCGTCCCCGCGCACAAAAACATTTTTATTATCAGGCACAGAGTGTTTGGAGGCTCAATATCTGCTGCTCTTTGCTCGTGGCTGCTGACGGAGGCATCACTGGAGGGCTGCGATTTACCACCTTCATATTTATTTACATTTGTGTCTCAAGAAGAGTGGCAATTTGCCAGATTTGGAAGTGCTTAATCGGATCTGATGGGCAGATTAATTAGTGCAGGTCACAGCACTACTTGCCTTCCAGGAACATTACCTTTCATATTTATTTTTTTGTCAAGGTAAAGCAGGAGGAGGTCAATGCTGCCAGCATGTTTTACATTTTACTGCTTTAAGTCTTCATGGGTTTATTTCATTTCCCTCGAGTAAATGAACTTTGCTTTTATTTCTGCCATGAGTCCAAATAAAACAGTGCAGGCACACAAGAAAATGGGAGGCAGAAAGATGAAAATCTTATTTATTTCCCCCCTTCCTTCCATATTCTCCATAATAATCCTCTTCTCCCCTTGCCATAGTTACTGCCCCCCAACTATGATCCTCTTGGTATCTTTCTACCTTTGAAAAAAAATGGTTTGGAGTACAGAGCATTTTCCATACACACATATATAGATACACACACATTTATTTATATATATACAGACATCTATTTATATATATATGTATAAATAAATATATACATACAGAGAGAGGCAGACACCATATCTGGCTAGCCATTATACCAGACTGAGCAATTATAAACTCAGCTGGATTACTCTTAATTTTCACCGGCCTGACCGAAATTTGAATGTGGCCCATTATGTACAGACTGACAAAACAGAGAACATTGAGATTAATTTTTTATGGCTAAAAAACAATTTTGACTCCACAAACC
>NW_009918555.1:179359-184293 GCF_000696875.1 Nestor notabilis
CTCCATAACCTTGGGAGTGACACGCTGCTGGTAATCAGGGACACACACTGTTATCATGCCACCATGGTAAACGTGAAAGGACCTTTTGCATCTGTCACACCACAGAAGGCAGGAGTGGCATATGGAGAGCCAAAGCTCCCCAGGACACCACAGGAACCACGCTACTTTTGGACAAAGGAGAAAAACATGTTTCCCCAATTTTTCCCCTTATAAGAAGGTTTTATTTCGGACTTCAAAGAGCAAAGGAGGACACAACCAGCATGTGGACCACGTGCAGTCACAGTGCCAGGCCTGAGAAGAGCCTGCGCTGTCTACCCTGGGGTTGCAGAGGACAGGATTTGTCCCTTGTTTCCCTAGTACAGAGCACTGTTGTGCATAAACCACTCATTTACAACTTCTGGGGACAATCAGCAGCCAGCAGGCCTGAGACACCTCCGCACAAACAAGCAAGATACTGTGAAGCGAGCAGATCCAGCAGACTTTATAAAGATTTTCAGACTTTCTCTAAATATGCTTGTTTTCTTTTCCTCTGGCACTCAGATTTATCACAGCACTCAGGGTAGAAAGAAACCATCTCCAAGACTGTCAAGTATCCAAGCCTGTGTGTCCACAGAGGGGTTAACAGGTACATGTGAGCTGTGCCCCTAGCCTTCTAGAAGTGACCCCACAGTGAGCAGCTTGGCAGGAGGCTCCTGGCTGCCCTGAGCAAGAAGGTTGGCTTACAAGAAGGGAAAAAACGTTTGCAAACTCTTGCCCAGGGAAGAGAGACTGGGTAGGTCTCCACAAGGCAATAAAGCTAAGCTGTTTAGGAAGGATATAAATGGATTGAGGTTTTTTTCCTTTCTTACTTGTTTTTAATGTATCCTCCCTCTCACACACAAATCCTGAGAGAAAAAGACAGAAAAAGCCTTCCACAAAAAGAATGACCATAGCTTTAGAGCCAAACCCCTATTCAATAAAACAAGCAGAGAGAATGTTTTCGCATTTCCCTATTTACTCTGACTCATTTTATTAAGTAAGTTGCAGATGATAATTTTTATGCACATTTATGACCACGTTTCCAATACACGTGGCACCCTATAAAACCTACCACCACTGCACCCCACCCAGGGCTGCACTCCAGCTTCTCATGCATTCTGCAATGACTGTAACAAGGCACAGCACTACCACTGCAGGTCAGGCTATGTCAGTGTTTCCATTCAAACTCTATTTTGGATGGGTGTCCCAGGACACAGCTTTGAATTTAACTGGGCTTTGGTTTCATATGCCAGGGCAAATTCACTTCCCTCCACCTTGTTTTGATTAAATGAGGAGGAAGGAGTGAGAGGGAGAACCTTTGCCTTCTATTTATCTTTCATTGTCTCCAAGGGTCCCACTGCAGTGGGACAGGTGGTTACAAGATGCTAACTTTTGTCCAGCAACATCCCTCATGCATGTCCAGTTTCCCACTGCTGAAGCAATGGCACAGTTTATGTCAGGGCCACCTCCTCTTTTCGCAACAGCGATTTATAACCACAAAACTTGCACCTGTAATTTTAAACCCATGTTTGAACTGTGGGCAAAAGTCAAGAATCCTTGTCTGTCGTTGCCTTTGTGTGCAGCCAAGTTACAGAATAGACAGCCACATCCTCATCATTTTCTCAACGGAAGGCAAAACAAGGATATTGCAGGTACAGCTGACAAGATGCGCCCTGCCCCATACAAAGGAATGCAAGTTCTCAGCTATTTTCAGCAACAGTGAAGTTTCTTAGTCCTCTGGTTAGGAGGGAAACCTTCCAAGCAGGGATGTAAGGCCTGACTCCTGGCTCAAGCTGCTGGAATGCTCCAACAATAGTGAGGAGAGATTTAGGATGCTGCCTTTAATCAAAAGGGAGTGTTTAGGCTGCAGTTTAATGATGACAATGTGAATGTCAACATTGTTAACAGTTTCACTGCTGATGTGATTAGCGGCAAAACCCAGCTAGCCCAGCACTGTGGGTAATTTGAGTACTTTCCCACCCCTTCACACCCACTCCATCACTTGACTCTAACTTAAAAGAACTGTTAGCTTTTATATAAGCCAGATATTTCATAGGCTTATTCCCTCCTCTGGAATGACAGCAGCTGTTATGTATTTATTTTCAAATTAAAAAAAAAAAATAGCTTAAGCAGTCACATCCATATTAAGTTTTTCTGGGCAGGGCCCATCTTTATGTTCTGTGCTTGTACAGCACCTAATTCAATCTGGATAATAATAATAAGTAACAACTGTTTAAAAGATTGCCATAGCGTGAACTGACACAATGGTCTACTTGAGATGAGCCTAAATACATTTCCAGGCCCAAACACTGGCTTCTTACCACTGCTTGAGCACACCCCATAGCTCCTCGTTGCTGTTACAGATCTTGCTCCACATGGTATATTCTTATGTGAACTTTTATTTACATAATTAGTAATTCCACTCCCTGCACAACCTGGGCTACCAGGGGAGGCTCCAGCCTCCTGGAGGTGGCTCTTGACCTTAACCAGGCCAAACCATCTATTTTGAAATTCACTCTCTCCACAGAAACATACCTACATTAATATATAGCAACTCTTTCAATCAGCTGTTGGGGTTATATATGTAGGGGACAAACCCTGCACCTCACAGAGATCACTGTTTCAGAAGCTGGGTCTCTGTTTCTCTCACAGCTGCAGCTTGCAGATGTGACAGCTTAGAGGAGTTGTGCAAAAGGAGAAAATCCCCCTCACACCTTCATTATCACCCCAAGAGTTCAATGTACCCAGGGAACTGGTACTGTGCCAAACTTAGCTGCTGGGATAAGCTGGACTTGCACTTCAGCAACTAATAATTTTTTGCAACCCACATCAAATCTGACCAGTGTTGTTATTTCGACCACCATGAAATAAGGGAAGAAGAGCCTTTCTGACTGTCATCTTTGCACAGGACAAACAATTTTCCTGCTTTGGAGTCCAGGGGTTTGGTTTTCATTGTTCTATGATAGCAATTCCCACTGACATTAGTGCAAATCATGCATGAAAACTGAACAATTAATCCCTAGAGGAAATATTTTAAAAGCTACATTTTAGTTTGGAGGCAATTCCTTGGTACAAGAAAATCATTGGTGCCTAATCAAGAAGCAAAGTGCCTTAAATGCTTCAAGACATGTATATGATAAATTGATAATGAAAAATGAAAGTACATGCCAGTAAGTTACAGTTAACAACCTTACCAGGACATTACAAACTTCCGTCCAGACAGTATTGTGTAAATTGGCAACTACAGCCACCTATTCCATCAGCTATTGTCTACATATCTATTGTGAAGGGCTCTCCTACACCTCCACCTGCTGTAGGTTGCAAACCACCCTGCAATAAACTTAAAATCATGTAGCAAAAGGATTAAACTCCCTAACTATAACAAGCCCTGAAAGAAAAAGAATTAAAGACATTTGCTATGCCTGGATGAACTTCGGTCCTACTCAACAGAGATTAAGGAAGATAAAAATCTGACCCAGGTGAAAAGTTCTGTCCTGGCCCCAAACCAGCAATTATTTTAATACCCTGAGCATGTGAGCATTAACTGAACACATGAACACTTGGTACTGCTTGCAGTTGTTCACAAACTCAGCAACTGCAGAGTTAAAATAGCATATGAAAGCAACCCAGGTCTCCAAAAGCCCTGGGCATACCCTGCTCCAACCCAGAACTGTAAAGCTGTCCAGTCCTCACACCAGGCAATAACCATACAATTAGTGGTTGTGGTCTCTCAGTAGATGAATATTGATTTTAAAGATCTTTTAGCTTGGTGTGCATTAGGGTTTCATTGCTTGATCCCATCCTCCCCTTCATTTTCAGCCCTCAATCAACCAGATTTGTTTCATGTGCATGCTCCTGTGTCTTGGAAAACATGCCGGAATTCTACACAGAAAAGATGGCAAAGATTTTAAGCAGGGAGAGGAAAACCCCCAAAAGAAGACAACAAGCAACAAACCTACTCAGGCAACAAACCTAAGGGTAACCTCATGGCTGTAAAACTGTCAGGTCATGCCCACTGAACAAGAACATGAAGTCTTCTACATGTAACTAATCTCCAAATAAATTCCCTGAAAACCATACCAACTGGACAGGTTTCTCTTCATAACTGTCTTGGAACCAAGAACCTCATCCCAGACCCTGGTCGGGGCAATCCCAGGCACAGCTACAGGCTGGGCAGAGAAGAGATTCAGAGCAGCCCTGCAGAGAAGGACTTGGGGGGTTTGGCTGATGAGAAACTGAACATGAGTCGGCTTCAGTGCACACTTGCAGCCCAGAAACCAACCGTATCCTGGGCTGCATCAAAAGAAGGGTGACCAGCAGGTCGAAGGAGGTGATCCTGCCCCTCTACTCTGCTCTCGTGAGACCTCACTTGGAGTATTGTGTACAGTTCTGGTGTCCTCAACATAAAAAGGACACAGAGCTGTTGGAGCAAGTCCAGAGGAGGGCCACGAGGATGATCAGGGGGCTGGAGCACCTGCTGTATGAAGACAGGCTGAGAAAGTTGGGGCTGTTCAGCCCAGAGAAGAGAAGACTGCGTGGAGACCTCAGAGCAGCCTTCCAGTATCTGAAAGGGGCCTAACAAGGATGCTGGGGAGGGACTCTTCATTAGGGACTGTAGTGGTAGGACAAGGGGTAATGGCTTCAAACTTAAACAGGGGAAGTTTAGGTTAGATACAAGGAAGAAGTTCTTCACAGTGAGGATGGTGAGGCACTGGAATGGGTTGCCCAAGGAAGTTGTGAACGCTCCATCCCTGGCAGTGTTCAAGGCCAGGTTGGACAGAGCCTTGGCTGACATGGTTTAGTGCGAGGTGTCCCTGCCCATGGCAGGGGGGTTGGAACTAGATGGTGTTAAGGTCCTTTCCAACCCTGACTATACTATGATCTGTCCTGCTTTGCCAGAGAGGAGGGGAAGCCAG
>NW_009918556.1:0-7001 GCF_000696875.1 Nestor notabilis
GTTCCCCGGGTCTTCCACCTTCCCCTTCTTACTGTAGACTTGCATTTTTCATCAGGGACTGTGGTGATAAGACAAAGGGTAATGGGTTGAAACTTAAACAGGGGAAGTTTAGATTAGATATAAGGGAGAAGTTCTTCACAGTGAGGGTGGTGAGGCACTGGAACATGTTGCCCAAGACGTGGTAAATGCTTCATCCCTGGGCAGTGTTCAAGGCCAGGTTGGACAGAGCCTTGGGCAACATGGTCTAGCGTGTGGCATCCCTGCTCATGGCAGGGGGGTTGGAACTAGGATGATCTTAAGGTCCTTTCCAACCCAAACTATTCTATGATTTCTGTTGCCATCCTAGTTTGGGGGCTTTTTATAGGGTAGATGGTATCTTATACAGGAGTGCCTTGCTAAGTATTTCTGAAATGGAGTTAGCTGTCATCAAGGTGAAGCAAACATGCTTTTTGATTTTGGTGTTCATGTGTGTCCTGCACTTACATGTGGTGGGGGTGTGCCTGTTAAGATCTTGTAATGAAAGCTGTAGTTGGTGATCCAAGGTGAGTGCTGAAAAATCTCAAGTGGCTGAACTGCTGCCACTTAATCTGTAATGCTGACGGAAGTGCATATCCACACTTCAGAACTTCTTGTCCATCGTCTCAATCCTTTCTAACTTGTGGGTGATGGTATTCCTAGCCTGGGTCTTCTACCTATACTGAATGCTGCAACTGTATTTAACTGAACTACTTGTAAACAAGCTGTGCTTATCTTAAATATTGTGAGAATACAGAATTGCATCAACTGTAAGGCCTTATTTGTTTAAACACTTAAGAAATTTAGGAACTTAGTGTGCCGTCTTGCTGGGAGACTGTCTAGCTGACATCACTAAAATGTTTACAGTATATCTAACAATCACTGTAAGTTGCACTTGATTTTACTCTTGTTCAAGTCTGTAGACAACTATCATTCCTTTGAGTTAAAAGAAGTGAGTGGCCATGCCACAAAAGATTCCAAGTGCTATTGTAACATTTGCGTGGTGGTAGTGGTTGCTTAGTTCTCAAATGTCCAATGGCAGAGTAAAAATGAAAAAACCCAAAAGTCTCTTCAGACATTGAGGGTTTTTTCCCTTAAAATACTAAAAGGAAAGGGGTGGAGTCTGCATGCAGGAGGCTTTAAGACCAAGATTCTTTGAGAAAAGCGAGTTCTAGATCTGAAGTCTTGAGGCAAAGCATCCCTCCTGCTTGTAACAGTAGAAACATTACAGTGTGAGGCAGAGCAGGAAGGGCAGTGTCTTGAGTAAGCTATTGACTTGTTTTGGGTCTTAGTAATTATCACCAGCATCTGTGTTCTGCTTATGTTGGGATTTTTTTTTTCTAGTTGATTTTTGGAGCCTGTGATCTGTCAGCCTAAGAAAGGCTATTGTAGGTTCCAATGGAGTTAAGGCATATAAACCTGAAAATGTTGCGGGAAGAATATTTCTTACTGCTATTCTTTATCCTATGTTTCTTCAGTGACCTGAAAGACATGACTGATCTGTTATGGCATGTTAACACATACACTTATGATGTTCTCAAGGAAAGTGGTAGGCTAAGCAATATTAATTTTTTTCCTTCTTTTAGATTTTAGTCACCAACCTGGATTTCCATGATGAACAGAAGCGTCGGAACTTAAATGGGACATTGCATGAGCTTTTAAGAATGAATATTGTCCCTATAATTAACACTAATGATGCTGTTGTTCCACCTCCAGAGCCAAACAGTGATCTGCAGGGGGTAAATGTGGGTAAAGTATTGCGAAGGGGTGGATCCCGCTGGTACAGCATTAATCTATACTTTGCTAATGCCATAATCGGGGACCTCTGAAGCCTGCAGATGGGAAACAAATATATAAAATTAGTAGTGTGGACAGAGAGTACTGGAAAACTATGCTGGTCTGTCTGTTTCTGGCATGATACAGTGTTGGGGGGGAAAAGCAGGGCAGGTGATGACTGCTCTGCCAAAAAGCGAGCATGTTCAGTTTGGTTTTCACTGAATAGCTGAAGTTGGGACTTCTGCAGGTCATCTAGTCCAGGACCCCTGCTTAAAAGCAGGGTCAGTTAGTACCTCTTGGCCTGTCACTGGGCACCAAGGTGGAGAATGCAGGTACTGATCACACTGCTTGTCATGTTGATACCACTTTACTGCATTGCAAAAGCATATCTACTTCAACACAAAGATCACCGTCTAAGTTTATGGTGGGTGTGAACAAAGAAGGACCTGATAGTGCTTTGGTAGCTTGCTTTTGTGTGCTGCAGCTGAGTATTTCCTAGTTCCTCTCACTATTCAGTGGTGCTGATATGCATGTGCATTGCAGGTGATAAGTGTGAAGGATAATGACAGTCTGGCAGCACGGCTGGCTGTGGAAATGAAAACTGATCTCCTGATTGTTCTCTCAGATGTAGAAGGTTTGTGAGTCATTTCTTTAACTGGGGTTTACTGATCTCTTCAGCTCATACCTTTCACAGGGACAATTACAATGTACCACGTAAGTTCCTAAGGGGTATATCCAATGTTGATGCTGTTGCATAAGCCAAAGACTGGCTGTCACACTCTTGAATCTGGGTGGGTGAGAATGCATGTGAACTTGGACTTGTTCCAGAACCCAGAATGCCATATATACTATGGTACTTCCACTAGCTTCTAGAAGAATTGTATGATGTAGTCACAACTTATACATAAGTGTTTAGAATCAGGAGTATAAGCCAAATACTGTTCTGCAATAGTTTTTCTCCTGGCAGCATGTTCTTTCGTTCAGTGAGTTACAGATACGTTACAAGTCCTGGTCATTGCCTTCAGATACCTGGAACTTGCTAGCTTTTCCTGACTCCCAGGCATCTTGCTTACACTACCCTAGTCTCCTGAGTTGTGCTGCTGTGACACAGTCTGTCACTTATGGTTGGTGAAGATCCTTTTCTAGAGAGAGAAAAGGGTAGTGAGTGTAGTTTCAGATCAGTGCAGTCCACATCATGCAACTCGCATAGTCTTCTCATCTTCTCCAGGTTTCTTTCAGTGTATCCTGGACTTTGGCACACACTGTAAGCCCTGAGGAGGAAGGAGATGCCTTTCCATAAGCACAGTTTCTTTTACCACATTCAGCTGGATTTCATGGTTGATTCTAGTTGAAATTACTGAGAACAACTCATAAAAGAAATAGTCAAAACAACTTGTAAAAAGAATTAACCCCCAACACCACTATCCCCTAATCTTATTCATTCAATGGGACATCTTGTTTATGGAAAGATTAGTGTTCTTTCTTCCCCCAGCTAGGGGGACACAGATAGTCTGCACGTGTGCTTTCTAATTTGTAGTACCAGTAGTTGTTCACATAGAATTTCTGGGAAGTGTGCTGTTTAGGTTTAACATGTAACAAGTTAAGGTTTAACATGTTGTGTAAACCAAAGCGTCAGTCAACAACACAGTTACGTAAAATCACTAGATTTTTAAAAAAACTCGTGTGTCTCTAGTGTTGTGTTGTGGTCCTTCTCAGCAGAACTCGATAGTTACCCTTTTTACCTATTCCTAAACTGCCCAGCAATCAAGAATTTCAGCTGAGATTTTGGTGAGGAGGACTATCTTTTGCCTGTTTAGTGGTGTGCTTTTATGTGTAAGCCTACATACTTATTTTTATATTGAACATATAAAAATGTCTTTGTAACCTCAACCAAGTGTCACTACCTCCCAGCCTGCATGCTGCCATTCAGCTTTTGGTTTCTTATTTGTTATGCTTTCGGTAAAGCTGTAGTTCCGGAACTTTCAGTTCCACAAAATGCAGGGTTCAGTCAGAGTTTGCAATCCTGTGAAGTGGAATACAGCTTTTCAGCCTCAGGGGTTTTTTTGGGTGGGTTTTTTTGGGGTTTTGGTTTGGGTTTGGTTTTTTTTGTCTTTTTCTGTGGGTGAGCTTTGGAGATGAGGCTGTATAACACCAACAGATTTTTATTATTTATTTCAGGCCTCTTTGACAGCCCTCCAGGATCTGATGATGCAAAGCTCATTGACATATTCTACCCAGGAGATCAGCAGTCTGTAACATTTGGAACCAAATCGCGAGTGGGAATGGGAGGCATGGAAGCCAAGGTAGAAATATAGAACATTGTTTTTGTAATTGGGAAGGAAAAGCAGATATGGGAAAGGGAGACAGATATGAAGATTGTGCTGCCATTCATAAGGATCTTGACAGGCTGCAGAAATGGGCAGACAGGAACTCATAAAGTTCAATAATGGGAAATGCCAGCTCCTATCTGTAGGGAGGAACAGCTCCATTCAGCAATATGGGCTAGGGAGTTGACTGACTGGAAAGCAAGATGCAGGGGTTTTGGTTGGGTTGCATTAGAAAGAACATAGCCATCATCATCATCAAGGGAAATTATTATTTCCCTCTACTTGGTGTTAGTGAGACCACATCTGCAGAGTTGTGTCTAGTTCTGGACACTGTAGCACAAGGAGAACATAGCATATGACAGTGAATCCAGCAGAGCACCATAAATCCATAAATATGATTAAAGAATTGGAACATCTGTCACACCAGGAGAGGCTGAGAGCCTACTGAATGAAATTACTATTACAACAATAGGTGTACTCCCAAGCAAAAAGTAGAAGCAAAGAAATAAAAAATCTGATTAGAAAATGAACAGGGAATGTGAACAGAGTAGGTAAAAACTTTGTGTGGAAACCTGAGTTTCTTCAACAAACTTAATAACTTCACCAAAGAGTTATAAGCAATGAGAATACATCTACATCTTAACCAGAACCACAAGGAGTGCTTAAGCTGCTCAAACTTTAAGGCAGTAATTCAGACAGCTAAATGTATTGAATAATATTTTAATGGTATATGGTAATGGCTAGGCCTGGAGCAAGAACAGTGTTCTGCAGTACCAGTAATGTTCCATGGTCACTTAAAGTGGATTAATTATCAATGGCTGACCTATATCGGGGAAATTTGCAACAGGATCTTAAACAAAACAAATCAACAACAACAACAAAAAGAATTAAAATTGGTTTCTTCAAACAGTAAGAGCTTGAAACAGAAGGTAATGGTGAAAAATAACATATGATCAAAATGCCTTTGCAGAAGTCTTGACAAAAGCAGGCTGTTAGGAGAATTTGAAGTACACTCATAAAGGGGCAGTTAGTTAAGAAAAGAAGGTAAGGCACAAATACATGATCTCTTTCAATGCTACATCATTACAGAATTCCTGAATTGTGTTGAATGTGCTTTGAATTTGGAGATCAAAGTGGAGCAAGAAGTCTTGTTGAGAGCAGTGATTCAAATAAAAAGTGAATTTCCTGAAACTGGCTCTACCCTTCACTAGGTGAAAGCAGCTCTATGGGCCCTCCAAGGAGGCACCTCTGTAGTGATTGCAAATGGAACCCACCCAAAGATCTCTGGTCATGTCATCACAGACATTGTGGAAGGGAAAAAAGTTGGAACTTTTTTTTCAGAGGTAAAACCTGCAGGTGAGTACAGAGGGTAATGTGTACATTGAAACTTGTAGAGATTTCCTGAAAGGTTGGAGTTACAGTTTGGCTAGACCTGTACAATAACTGGGAAGCTGCACTCTGCTTGAAAAATGAATTTTGAAAGGTATTTTCTAAAGTAGGAATGGGAAATTTTGAATTCTCTTGCTGTGGTTCCCTCCAGCTGATAAACTGCTGCATCAGACTTGCATTTGAAGAATGCAATGAGTAGAGTTGTTGCCATTTTTAATCTTAGAGGTTATCATCTGACATTGAAGTTTTCAGTGTGAAAATGTGGTCATAGAATGAGCAGCTGAACTAAGATAGTGGTTAGTTTTATTTCTTAACGTAAGTTCCTTTTACAACTCAGTCTTCTGGTATGGTAGGTAGTAGTGTTTTCTGGCCATTACGTTGCTGACACAGCTCAGCAGTCACGGGAGAATCACTGTAACAATCACTGGAGAAAGTCAGACCAAAGATGCGTGTCCTTAGCTGAATAGGACAAGTACAGAGTGACACATTTGACTTGAGCTTTAAGCCAAGCAAATTTCTTTGTGTATAATAATCCTCAATTGATTTATCGTATGAATTTGTTGGATCATCCTTTGAACCCATGTAAAGACTTGACCTCCACAGTGTCACAACAGTCAAGAGCCTTAACTAGATACTACGTGTAAACTCTGCAGCTAGAATTATGTGAAGACTGCTTGCTTTAAATAAGGTTTGGGCTGGTGGGGAAAGTTTTGAATTTTCATCCTGATGGCTTCATTGAATGCCCCTACTTCCTGTACGGGTGATTAACGCCTGTTCAACTTCAAAGATGTGAGACACTGTCTTTCCCCTCATCATCTCTCTTCCATTTGAAAGAGGTTTGGTCTTAGACATTTTGTACTGACGCTGTTCCAAGAACTTGGTCATCCCTGTTTCTCTTGTTTGAAACTGTTTTCATTCTGTTGTGGTCTTTTTGAGACCAAAATTTCAAGATGCAAATGAAGATTTAATTTATCTGATGGCAGAACTTAGCTGAGTTTTAGTAAGATTGATGATAGCTTTTGTTCTGTTCTTTAATTGCCGTTTCTAATAATTCCAAACATTAATTTGCCTTTTGATGTTTATGTGCACTGAGATGATGTTTTCATAGTAATTCATATTATTTGTGACAATACTGAGGTCTGATTATTCCTTTTCCCCTCTACATTACCTCATGTTTATTTAGTATGAATTTCACTTGAGCTTTTGTGGCTTAGTAACTTGGCTGCAGAAGAAATCACAGAAAAACTTGGGGGTGTTGGGTGAGGAGAAGCTCCCCATGACCCGGCTTCAGTGTGCGCTTGAGCCCAGAACCCCCCGTGTGTTGGGTGCACCCCCAGACCGTGAGCAGCAGGTCGAGGGAGGGGATTCTGCCCCTCTGCTGTGCTCTGGGGAGACCCCCCCTGCAGCCCTGATCCAGCTCTGGGGAACAGCACAAGAGGGACGTGGAGCTGCTGGAGCGAGGCCAGAGGAGGCCCCGGAGCTGCTGCAAGGGCT
>NW_009918556.1:7345-7914 GCF_000696875.1 Nestor notabilis
GTGCAGGGGGTTGGAACGGGGTGAGCTTTAAGGTTGCTTCCAGCCCAAACCATTCTAAGATAATTGATGAATGGCCGAGGTTGGAAGGGAGAATATGACAGATGACAGGGTCATCTGGTCCTACCCTCTGATCAAGCAGGTTGCCCAGGACTGTGTGCAGGTAGCTTTTGAATATCTCCTAGAATGGAGACTCTGCAACCTCCCTGGGCAACCTGTACCAGTGCTTGGTCATCCTTGCAGTGCAGAAGTTGTTCCTGATGGAAGGCACCTCCTGTGTTTCCGTTTGTGTCATTGTCCCTTCTCCTGTCACTGAGCATCACTGAAAAGAGCGTGTTTCCATCTTCTTCACACTCTTCCTTTAGGTACATACTGATAAGATCCCCCTGAACCCTCTTCTCCAGGCTACGTAGTCCCTCTTCACGTTTCCTCATGTGAGGGATGCTACAGTCCCTTCGTCATCTTGGCTGCACTTCACTGGAGTCTCTCCACAGTGTCCATGTCTCTTTTGTACTGGGGAACGCAGAACTGGGCAATTTTAGGAGAGTGTCGTGGTTTAAGCCCAGCCGGCA
>NW_009918557.1:0-15792 GCF_000696875.1 Nestor notabilis
TTTCTTCCCTCTTTCTCTAAATAAATTGAACTATCACGTAGCTGCTGCAAGAGGATTCAAGAGCTGTGAGTAGCAGACCACTTGCCTAATAAAGTGAAGGGTAGCCCCATCCCTTTCTCTCTTCCCTCTGGCCTCTCCCCCCTGGTGATGCTACCCTTTTCTCCCTGCCTTGCGCTCAGAGCCTCTCTGCCCATGAATGTTCACAGTCCTTTTCCTTTTCGTGGCCGTAACCTACTTTCCAGTTTCTTCAACTGCCAAACCCATCCCCTGCTACCTTCTTCTCTGCGGGACATCAGCCGCAGCCACAAGTTGTGCCACTCAGCACAGGTCCTGGCCATCCATGCCCAAAAGAAAAGCCCAGAGCACAGCTGTATTTCCCACCCTCTGCGTTTTCCAGTCATATGACGGTTTGTTCATGGAAGTGGGCTGTCTCAACTGGAGGGATTTTTTGTTTGTCAGCAACAAGTGCTGAGCTTATTATAGGCAATGCTGCAATTTTGTGGGGTGAAGGGTTTCAGTTATGCAGAACTCAGTGCTATCTGCATCAGTACTCAAGAGCTGCTTACATCATGTGTATCGTGGTGTATGTGCATGCACGTTTAATGTATATACCCAAGATCTTATGTCACGGTGAGGCAACATGCACAAGACACAGAAGCTGATGTGTAGTAGTTTCTAACCCAGATTGCCACAGTTGACCTGTGCAGTAGTCCCTAATGGTATCATCAGAGACAAGACAGTGTGCTCTCCTGATAAACTGTCTTTTCTGAAACTAGGAAACCACCTACTTAGAGTTAAAATCCTGTCCTGTAATGCCTTTGAAGAACTTTGTTAGCATTTAGCATTTGTTAGTGGGTGCTGAGGCCCTGGCACAGGTTGCCCACAGAAGCTGTGGCTGCCCCATCCCTGGCAGTGTTCAAGGCCAGGTTGGACAGGGCTTGGAGCAACCTGGTCTAATGGAAGATGTTCCTGCCCGTGGCAGGGGGTTTGCACTAGATGAGCCTAAAGGTCCTTTATAACCCAAACCATTCTTGGATTCTATGATTCTAAATTTCACAGTAATCTAAGACATTGTGTGATCTTGATAACGCAGTTTATAGAGAATGTACGCAAAGACTTTAGTGCCATGGGCTTCTATAATGTATCAGAGGGAGGAAAATTCTTGGGCTTGGGTTGAAAACTGCCTGCATTTTTGGTGAAGCCAGCAAGAATCTTTTTCAGACGTGGATTCTTCTGTGGCTGTCTATGATGGGTATATCCTGAATCTCTGATTGAAGTAATTGTCAAGTCAGATACAGTGCATTGCACTCGGTTCTGCATGGATGGTACCTGCAAGGGGCAGTGCCAAGGGGAGACAGGGAAGTTCAAGCCCATGTGGGAGACTTTTTTGCTATGTCAGTTTAATAGCAATAATTTCTTTTGTCAGTTTTACATTAGCGTTAAGGTGACATTTGTTTTCAGCCTTCAAGGTAAAATTCTTTGTAATTATTTGTATGCAGTGTGTTTATGGGCCATCTGATACCGGTCTTAACTGGTAAGACTTCTAATGTTCGTCTTCAAAGTTCAACTGGAACACAGGTAGTGTTTACCAACTCCTCAACTGAAATTCTTCCCTTTTGGAAGTTTCAGTTCCTTAAATTTCCAGCAACCAAGGACACAGACTAGGTGAGATATTTATCCTTTTATCTGAGAAATAAGTACATGTAGCTTCCATAAAAGGAATGGGACTTGAATGCACCATTAAGGGCTTAGAAGTAGCAGGCAAATAAGTACTAGAATGTATTCATTTGTAATTAATTTCAGTGAGTTCAATTTTCATATGACTTTTCTAGCTGCCTGTAGTATTTGTGGGATTTTTTTTCCCCGCAGTGTATGGCCTTTGTACTCATTGTTTCTCCTGATGTGAATTAAAGTATAAATATACACTGAATATGTATGTGCTGGGTTCCAGGGCTTATTCAGTAGAGCATAACAACTGTATGGAACACACAAGATGGGCCTAAATGCAGCTCAGATGATGGAAGACTGTGCTAAGGATTTTACCAAAACCCCAGTTATACTAGAGCTGGCTGAGCATAGACTGTGAATATCAGCAGGCAAGGTAACTGCTGTGCTTCGTAGCCCCAGGGTTAAAAATGTGGGGGATACTAATGGTTTTAATAACAACAACAGGAATGTGAAAACACAAAACAAACAAAAAGGAGTAAGTATGAGAGCAAGAAAGCACAAAGAGGTTGTCATTATAATGGCAGCAGAGGTAGTTCCTAAAATAATTGCAGTTGCCAATGTTTTATTTGATGAAGTGTATGCAGCATCTGATTAACATTCCTAGAAAATTAAGCATGTCATTACATTTAGACTGATACAACTCTTTTGCTTCTGAAACTATGTTCTCCCCTCCCTCCATGCTTCTGCCTAGCACACTATCATAGAATGGTCTGGGTTGGAAGGGACGTTAAAGCTCTTCCAATTTCAATCTCCCTGACATGTGCAGGGACACCTTGTACTAGACTAGATTGCTCCAAGCCCTCTCCAACCTGGCTTTGAGCACTGCCAGGGATGGGACAGCCACAGCTTCTGTATTTGGATTCCTATTGTTTTGGATGTGGATTAAACACTAGAGTTTTCCAGAGACAGATTTCCAAAAGTGTGAAGGCATGAAAAGATGAGGGTGTAGGAAGAACCTTAGTGTGAGGTTAGGCCCCAGAATGCCTCCAAAATTGTTGACATTCTTGCTTTTGATAACTTCTGACATGTATCTAGGACATGAACAACATTAACCAAAAAGGACCTTTGTTAGTTATGGATTAAATCTTGGTTTTATCAAGTCTTTCTAAAAAGCAGACCTTGTTTATTTGTAAGAAACTGAGCAATTGGGTACTATAAGAGGAACTGAAAGTCTTGTAAATTTAATGGTGGCAAATGCTTTCTGTGGTTTCTTAGAATATAAACTAAGTTCACGTATGTGCAGTTGTGATGACTGTAAAGACTTAAGGTACAGGTTGTAGGCTGCTTTTCTACTTTTCAGTACAGCTGCATAGCAAATAGATGGGGGATTTTGGTCAGAAATAGTGTCTTCAGCTCTTGTCAGTTGAACTTGAATGAAGGATTTTGCCGATCACATACTTTTTTAAGGATTTCCAGGAGAATCAGGTAACAAGAAGCTAGATGATTCTCTGCATATTTTTTGTGCCTGAGGTAAGCTGAACCCACTCACTGTGGGTCTGCAGGCCTAGTACAGCAGGGAGTTTTCTTAATATTATGCTTCTTCCACACCTAGAATCATAAAAAAAAAATTCTGGTGTGTGTTGCAGTCCTCAGTTTGTGTGTTTTAGAGTAATGCACAATTGCACAAAACATATAAAGGAGAGGAAAATGGGCAAGTGTATATCTTTCTTCGTGAAAGTGGTTTTTTTACCACTAAAAAAAGTTTAAATGGCAAAATATCACTTATATCTGGGTAACACCTCGTTCTCTGTTGCTGTTTTTCAGGAGACCTGGGAAATGCTTGTTTCATAGAATCACAGAATGATTTGGGTTGGAAAGGACCTTAAAGCTCATCTAGTTCTAAGCCCCTGCTACAGGCAGGGTCACCTTCCACTAGACCAGGTTGCCCCAAGCCCTGTCCAGCCCGGCCTTGAACACTGCCAGGGATGGGGCATCACCAGCTTCTCTGGGGATCCTGTGATTTCTCGACTCTTCCTTTCCCTCCCTTGCTTTAAAGTTACTTTCCCTCCCATCTGCTTTGAAGTTACTTTTTGACTGGTGGCTTTTTGGTCTGAGTTTGGTATGAAGTAGTGTTGGTACAAGTTTTCCTCTAAGAGGCAAAGCCGTTTGCATTTTTTGCTGCCCTGTCCATTCCATATGCAGCTGTTGTTCTGAGTCTCGCAGAGAAGGGATCAGAGGAATTGAAAATGGTCTGGTTTTTTTGTTAAATCTCAGTTACCATGGGCTTTTTGTTTGTTTGGCCCGAGATTATCATTAGGGTTCATAACTTGGAGGAATTGCTCCCAACTTTTTCTTTGGGTTATTCTTTCTTCAGTGGAGATCAGTTGATCGAGGTATATTGCCTGGTCTTGCTTTTCCTCCAGACAGTCGTATGTCTTATGGTGTATTGGGAGGGAAAGGTCTTTTCATCAAATCATTTTATAATGATTTCTCTGTTTGTTTTCATGGTTAAGAGGAAACAAAGGATAAAAAAAATCTAGCTTGATGACTGTAATGTTTTTATAAATGCCTCTATCTGTGTGTGTTGGAAAAGGATTTGTCTCCATGCTTTATTCTTCTCTTTAAAGATTCAGATTAATCCTCAAGTGTTTACTCAGATGTGATGAATTACAAGTGGATGAAATAACGTTGTTGTCGTATTGACTCATCATCCCCCAGTTGAGAACATTGACTTCCAGTTCTGAAAAGCTTCGTCATTCGAAGACCTGGTTTTTGCACAGATTACATATCTCCCTTGTTAGAGATTAGAGGGTTTTGCAGAGCTGGGTTTTGAGATGATAATCAAGGATAAAAGAAAACAAAGACCAGGGATAGGACAGCTGAAAGGGAAAGAACATTCCCTATCTCTTCGACTTACTTATGATAAGCGTCTTGCCCCCTAAAAGTAGGGTCATTAAGCAAAATGAGAAAAACAGAGAGTGTTTTAGGATATATCAGCTATCAAGGGGGTTGAAATCCCCATAAAGCATTGTCCTGGCAGCTGGAGAATATGGCAGTGAGAGACTACCTTGGTGAGGTTCTATCTCTTATGCAGTTGATGCACTTCAGTTTCCAGGTCTTCGTGCTTTTTGTAATCAATGGTAAGAATGTTGCTTGGTGGCTAAAGCATGCTGCATGCTGGTGCCTCCCTTCACTCGGTATAAAAGGGGAAAAATAATAATTGCTTCTCTGTAAAGCTTTTTCTAGTTCTATGGTTGGTAAATAATAGGACTGTGATTATTAGCAGTAGGTTTTATTTGCTGGTGTTCTAAAAGACTTTAATCTTAGGAAGAGGAGACTGTAGATGTGAGGGACTTTGGACTGAAGGCCTCTAGGAGGGCAATGTCAGTGAATATTAGTGAAGAATATTAGGCAGAAGTTCTTCCCTGGGAGGGTGGTGAGGCCCTGGCACAGGTTGCCCAGAGAAGCTGTGGCTGCCCCGTCCCTGGCAGTGCTCAAGGCCAGGTTGGACACAGGGGCTTGGAGCAACCTGGTCTAGTGGAAGATGTCCCTGCTTATGGCAGGGGTTTGGAACTAGATGAGCTTTAGATGAGCCCTTCTAACCCAAACCAGTCTGTGATTCTATGATTCTTTAAAGTAACAATTGTATATCATTTATAACTATGAAAAATATATGCTGTTTTCCTGGTATAAAAATTGTTAAGCTAGAGATTTTACTGCCCTGCTAGAAGTGACCTGTCACTTATTCAGCTCCTTACTCTGTCACCTTTGGAACTCTGAGATTACAAACATTGGCACAAGCGCTGGTTTTGCAACAGAAGCATCTGTTATATGTACACTTTGCCTCCCAGACACCTCTTGGTATGTTGTAAGAAAAGCCTGCCCTTGACTCTCCACGGTGCTGTGGCTCTTATCCTCTGGTGATTTCTGATATAGTTAAAATTGCCAATAGAGAAATTGATGGCAGATCGAAAATATATGGGCCATGTCAAATGAACTGTTACTTCAAAATGCACCCAGAGGACTCTGCTGATCTGGTTGTATTAGTTTACATTTATTCTTCTTCTCTAAATTTATCACTATTTTTTTATTTTTTATTTTTTTAAATTGGATCAGAACAGCCACAAAATCAACAGACTGCTGCCCTTTCAAACAACAACAGCCAAGGCTAAGCTCATGTCACGAGGACTGTCTGGGCTTTATCGTCTCTAAAGACAGCCAGGAGTTGTCTAAAGACAGAAGAAAGTTGCACTTGTAGCCATGGTCCAGTTCCACAAATACCTGTGCAAATTGTATTTAACATGTGGGGGTATAACCTCCATATTTATTTCTTGAATAGCACCAAGAATAACAGTACTGCATGTTTCGGGGCCTTGAAACGTGAGGTGTTTTCTGTGTTTTCCACTTTAATTTCCTCGGCTGTGGAGCGCATGATGTCTGTGGCATAGTAAGAGCTTGTGAGAGCTTCATGGGGGTTTGTCAGAATCAATGAGGTTGTGCAGAAGCGGGGGAGCAGAGTGAGCTCATCATGAAATGGGGCTGGCTGGTTGGGAAGAAAACTGTTCTCTTACATGTGATTTGGGGAGTGGAATCTGAGCAGTAGTCAGAAGCGCTGTGCAGATCGACAACATTTCTTTGTCTGATCATCTGTTTTCATGTCATGCTGAAGGTGTGGGGGAAAAGAGATCTTACATCTCTTGTGTGCAGTTCAGTTACAGAACTTCTCCCCCTTTCTCCTTTCTCCCATGTCTCCATTCTCCAAATCCAACTACATCGACTGTATTCATCTGTAGTGGGAAGATTTCGAAAGAGCTTTGCTAAAGTTTTTTTGTGGTTTTATCTAAGCTAGCTTCTATTTCTGTGGTTTACTTGGGGCTACTTATTCATCTATATGGAGATGATGATGAGAGTAGAAAATATGGGCATTTCATGTTGGGTCCAGCAATTACTTCTCATTCTGTAGAAAACAAAGTCCTGCTTACTTTCAAAATAATCTGCTTGTCAGATCTCTTTTGCAGAAGTGCCCTATTGTATCCTTTCAGTAATGGACTGATAATGAGTGGGTGTATGCCCTTGCACAACACTTCTCAGAAAAAGCAGGCGATGGTCATCTTTTCTTCCATTGTTCTTCGTTTGTTTCTTTCTGGTGAAATACTTTTTCTCCAGTTTCTACTGTTTTATACAGGCTGAATGGCTAACTTTATTTAAAGGTATTTGTAAAGTGCCTCTGGTAGAAGTGTTCAGGCACCTCTGTTCTTACATCTCTGCCAGTTGAAATGGAAATAGAGACCATGCTCGTATTTCTGGCTGGCTGTGTTGAGTCATTATTTAAGGGGCAAGATGGGAAACAGGGCTGCTGTTGAAGAATTACAGAAAGTCTGCCCAAATTTGCTGTTAAGGGGTTGGGATATTTCACCCCTCCTGCCTCTGTCTTGCTCTTTTCCTTTCTCTTTGCTCTGCATCTTGCGATGCGTGTCCATGTCACAGCCTGACTCCATGGGGGGCTGCAAGTCCAAGGCTGACTCTTTGTTTTTGCTGCAGGTAGAGTCCTGGATTTTGAAGATTCATTGAAATCTCTGGGATTAACATTTGGATCTTCAAGAGAGGAGACTTTTTGACGGCCCTGCTTCGCTCCACCTGACCTTATGACTGGAGGGTTCACCGTGGCTCCATCCTTTGCTCTCCAGTTACACAAGATGGGTTCATTCAGAAGGCCTCGACCTCGCTTCATGAGCTCCCCAGTCCTCAGTGATCTGCCACGGTTCCAGGCAGCCCGGCAGGCCCTGCAGCTCAGCTCCAACTCTGCCTGGAACAGGTGAGCAGCCCCATGATAAGAGCCATGCATGTCTTTCTTACCTTCGTGCTTCAGACTGTTTATGGCTAAGCTTGCCTGTTTCTAAGCACATATGAATTTCTGGGGTGCAAGCTTTGCTGGCATTGAAAGCCTCTGTGGAGGTGAAAAAAATAGACCTAATAGTGTTCAGCCTTCTTTTTAGCCAGAGTTGTTCAGAGGTACGGTCTTGAAGTAAAACAGAATTGCTCTTTGTTAACGGTTGTGTCTTGTAGGTACCATTTAGGAAAAGACATCCTAGCAGTTAATGCACAGTAGGTATTTATCTGCATATTATGAAGCTTTTACCACAATCAAGTTCCTCTGACAACTGCTAAGCTTGTGGCTTCTACCAGCACTTGGTATTGACAGCCAAATCCTGTCTGGAGTGTGTCATGCAGCAGTGGCAATGGGAAAAACAATGTGTAGTGTTGAGGAGTGAGATGTCTCAATCTGGTCTAATGGTCTGCTGCTACCAAAGTGGGTTTTCCCAACTTCCCTTCTGACACCAGCTCTGTGCTCTGCAGACCCCTGTCTTGCTGAGGTAGCTCAGCTTGCTAGTGTTGCACAAGAGGCTGGGAGCGCTGGGCTTGTTCAGCCTGGAGAAGAGAAGACTCCAAGGAGAACTTAAAGCCATTTCCAGTGCCTAAAGGGGCCGAAGAGAAAGCTGGAGAGGGGCTTTTGACAAGAGCCTGAGATTTTGATTAGAAATTAGGAAAAAATTTGTCACTGTGAGGGTTGGAAGGGACCTTAAAGCTCATTTAGTTCTAGCCCCCTGCCTTGAACACTTCCAGGCATGATGGGGCAGCCACAGCTTCTCTGGGCAACTTATGCTAGTGCCTCACCACTCTCACAGGCGCCTCACCGTTCCTCACGGGGAAGAATTTTTTCCTCATGTCTAATCTAAATCTCCCCTCTGTCACTTTAAAGCCATTCGTCCTTGTTCTGTCACTACAGGCCCTTGTGAAAAGTCCCTTAGATCCCCTAAACAGTCATGTTAAGGATTTATCTAGTATGAACATGTTCTTTGTGACCAGTGTCCCTGTAATGACTGTCCCTTGCTTGCTCTGGGCACAGGTTGATGCTGGTTCTGCTCCATCTCCTGTGTGAAACAGGTAAATAAGAGAGATGATTTCCAGGGCACAAAGAGTAGAAGTATTTGAGTGCAATTAACCTCTACCCATTACAAAGCACTCAGCTTTTGGTGGTTAGCTCACATTGCACTCTTGTGTTAAATCACACTGGTGACTTATGGTTATTTATGGATGTCGTACTGTCTCATTTCTTTTTTGGCAGTGTTCAAACAGCAGTGATAAATGTGTTCAAAGGGGGAGGCTTGCAGAATAATGAACTTTACACCCTCAATGAAAATATCAGGTGGGTTGCTGAAATGCATGAAAAGGGATTTTTGTTGCTGCTTGTTTGGTGCTTGCTTGGGTTTATTCCCCTACAGAACAACAGTTGGAGGATATTGGTGGGAGGAGCAGGGATTGAAGCAAACTTAAGCACAGTTTTGGGGTTTCAGTCTTAACTTAATTCTTTTTTGCTATGGGGTGGAGTGAATGGCGTAGGGCACTTGGATAATGTTTCTCTGGCTTGTGCGGATACATAGTTTTGCGAAGGACGGGATGTGTATTGACTTGGACTACAAGGATTTTGTCCTTTTCAATGGAGTTTGGCTTTTCTGGCTCTTTTTACACATTTTTATCAGGAGATTCATGGTGGTAATAGCATGTCTTCTCTAAACCTGAGCTTCTCAGAACTGTGGAGTCTTTAAAATGAAAGCACAATACAGCATTTCATATAGAAGCTTGATCTCCACATCATAACTGCAGACCGCGACCTGAAAATACAAAGCCTCAAGATAAAAAAAAGTTAAAGTCTAACAAACATTTTCCAACACTTATGATAGTGATGATTAAAAGTTTGGTGGGTTTTTTTTTTTTTTAGCACGCTTCATTTTTATCTGTGGTTTCATTCTGATTATCTGGAAAGTTTGGTTAGCATAGATAGGTCTGTAAAGTAGATAAAGAACAATTTACTCTTGGTTCCAAGTGGTGATAAGAGAAGTACTGTCAGAGCTGGTGTATGTAGTTTCTCCTCCCTCTCTCTTTCCCACTATGTCCATATTCATTCATCATGAGTTCTGTCATACAGGTCTCCACTTCTCCTTTTCTTTCTGCCCCTTTCCACCCCCAATTCCTATGGCAGTTTTCCTGAGTGCCAAGATTCAAGTAGCAATTTGGGCTAAGCACATACTCAGCAGCAGTCTAAACTACCCTCTTCCCTACTTTCAAAATCAATGCAGCTTGCAGAGCATGAGACTCTTCTACTTGGTCTGGTCCCAAAGGTGAAAGTTGAATATAATTCCTTCTGAGAGCTGAGTGAGGGCAATGCTTGTCTCATGATTTAATACTATTTTAGTGTGCTCAGTCCTCAAGTTAGTTTTAAGTACTTGGAGCAGTCTTAATTGTCTATGAAGATGCTCCAAGGGCTGGAGCAGCTCTGCTCTGGAGACAGGCTGAGAGAGCTGGGCTTGTTCAGCCTGGAAGAAAAGAAGGCTCCGGGGAGACCTTAGAGCAGCTTCCAGTGCCTAAATGGGCTGACAAGCAATCTGGAGAGGGGCTTTTGGCAAGGGCCTGTAGTGACAGGACAAGAGGGAATGGCTTTAAACTGACAGAGGAGAGATTGAGATGAGATATTAGGCAGAAGTTGTCTCCTGTGAGGGTGCTGAGGCCCTGGCACAGGTTGTTCGGGGAAGCTGTGGCTGCCCCATCCCTGACAGTGTTCAAGGCCAGGTTGGACACAGGGGCTTGGAGCAACCTGCTCTAGTGGAAGGTGTCCCTGCCTGTGGCAGGGGGTGGAACTAGATGAGCTTTAAGTTCCTTCCAACCCAAACTGTTCTGTGATTCTATGATTCCTTCCCACCCTTGAAGGGAATATTATGCCAGGCAGAAGAGACATGTTGCCTGGGCTTGGCACCTGAGGCTGGACCATGCTTTCTTTATGTTTGTTACCTAAGTGTTGGGAGCTGTGTGAAGAACAGGAGATGCTTTGTGAACTGTGTGCACTTTGTAAACAGTGCTGCTGGTGGAAGGGGAAATGCCCTTTTCCATGGACAGACATTCCCAGGCAGCCCTTGGGAACACTCACCTTGAAATACATGATGGATGTTTCTGCAGGTGCTCTGAGCATTGGTTACATCTCCAAATGTCATTCTTTAAATAGGGCACTTGAACATTCAAGGAGCTCAATAATGTTCATCTAAAGAGCAAACAACGTGCAACTGCATGTATGTGTGTATGCACCCCTGCACCTGGTAAGTCTGGGTGTTGAGGTTGAGCTTGTTTGCAGTTCTCCATTCATCTCTCGGGGGAAGTTAGCAAATGCTAGGTGCTTCAAGAGTCTTGCAGATTCTGCACAGCTCCTAGTTATTTGACAGTGGGAAATGCAGGAGAGTTTTAAAGTAGGACATTAATTGCAGGACAAGGAGACAAGCACAAGGTAACATTTTGCTCTGGGTTGCTGCCACTAAGTTTTTATCTTGCTGTGATTTAATACCATCTCACTGGATGCTTTATTACTGCCCTGAAAGTCAGTTGTTGCAGCAAGAGGAACTGTTAAAAAGTGCCATCAGGAGATGGGATTTTGGAAAGCAGGAGGTGACCTGGCCATGATTAGGAAGACACCCTTCCCTTGGGTTCTGTCTAAGGTGCAAGCCTCTGGTTGTTGGTCTGCCTGTGTAAGGTTAAGTTCTGCAGTGGGCCTGTCAGTCAGCTGATATGAGAGCCCATGGATTCTGCCAAAGCTAGTAGAAGACCTTCTGGCAAACAGAACCCCAAATATTTCTCTGGTTTATCTATTTCACAGAAATAGAAGTGTGCTTTGAGATGGGTGCGGGGAATACAACCAGTCTGAGAGAGAAAGAGTCAAGGCCCATTGGCATGCAAATAAGTGAATAAGAAGTGTTACAAAGTCATTAGGGGGGAAGGTTGCTATCAAAATTGACTTTCAGCAAAAATTAGGAAAAAGTAGTGGTTTATTGGTAAGAACCCAGGCTGAGACCTGGATGGTCCCTGCTTCAAACACTGTTTTTGAGCACTCTTGGTTATACTTCACGTTGCTAAAAAGCAAAATTCTTTGAAGAAAAAACCCAAATGCAGTGTATTGCAGTGGAAAGTGCTGGGCATCTTTTAAATTTTAGGCAGAATTTCCTGTTACAGAATTTAAGCTCCTGGTCACTGAAAGCTGGAAGTGCAAATGCACTGAACTTTGTAAGTTGTTGGTTTGGGGTTTTTTTGATGCCTCTTCTGGGTTTTGAAATACAACTATGTGTTAGAATTTAAAGCTTTTATCACAGCCTGATTTAAAATCCAACAGTTTTTATGAGAAATAATCATTTGGAGTGACCTCTGCTGGCATGTATTTAAAACACCTCTTGTTAAATTTCTACAATTTCTTTCTTGAAAAATATGCTGCCTTTTACTTTTTTACATGTGGTAGTCATGAGGAAGCTGCAGCTTCTGTTGTGTGATTATTTCATTGCTCCTCTCCGTGCTTCCAAGAAAGATAGGCTGACTCTAGGGAAATAAAAGGCATCTTTGTTTAAACAAAAAGCAGAAAAAATTGTGAATTTCAAACTATGTAATTTTAAATTGTCTCCCCAACTTTCTGTGCATGCAGAGGGCAAATGTGGGGGTTTTTGCTTGTTCTATGTGTATGGCTTATAAATATAGGCCTGCAAGGAAACTGTTTCGTTCCTTCATGATTTCATAACTTGAGAACAGCCTTTGTGGGCATTTGTAGAGTATATACCTAAACGTAAAAAAAACGTAAGTGTGGCCAAAATAACACATTCTCATATACTCATGTGTCTTTGGTAAAAACGGTAGTAACGTGTGGATATACCTGTAAGAAATGACCAGGGATGGCTGTTACTTCATGGATGCATTCCTTCTGTCTACAGACGGCTGCTGAAGAGTGAACTTGGATCCTTCATCACAGATTACTTTCAGGTATTATATGATTTGTTTGCTTGCTTTGGAGGTTTGCTTCTTTCAGCTTTTTAGCCTATAAAAAAATCAGGACTCCTTTTGACATGCACATAGCCTAGAAGGTCCATTTTTGTTTTGCTACAGAAGATGATGGAGGTACTGGGCTTTGTGAATGTGGGCCATATAGCCTTGGGAGTAATCATATTTATGGGTATATGTGCTAACTTAAGAGTAATCTTCCTTTGTGCTTCAGAAAGGCTGCTAGTAGCCTGCCAAGGTCAAGAAGGAATTCACTTGAACTTTTAAAAGAAGATGGGCAACCTTTCATAGGTTTTTTTCATCATATTTCTCTAGTATAGAGAATTCAGGAGTAGGTTTTCTGCAACAGGAGGTGGCAAAAGGGAAAAGAAAAGATAATGGATATCTGTTGGGGGGGTCTAGGGGGAGGGCAAAGAAGGAAGTCCCTATCAGCAGTAAATCAGCCTGGGTACTGTTTGCCTTTTAGTACCATAAATATAAATGCAACCTGCAAACAAGTATAAGATGAAGGATAAGGGAAAGACCTGAGCAGTCACAAATGTGAATAAATGTTATTGCCTTTGGCTGACACTGTCCAGATAGACAGAGGTTCAAATGTAATCATGTGAAAGTGTGTTGGATGATTTTTGAGAAAGCACTCATGGCTTTCAGTGTTGTAAGTTGTTCAGTGTAGTGTTGATTAAAAAAAGAAAAGGAGGAGGCTGATGAAAATAAGAGCATTTTATTCCCTGAAAGAGAGAGAAAGAGGATTTCAGTACTTCTTGAAGTGGAAGTACTGCCGTATACTGTGCTAACAGCTTAGGGGGAAAAGACTAATGTTGTTTCTTATCAGTATTAGATTACATGACCCAAAAAAATATAAAAATTCCCCACACTGTGCTATTAAGTGAGAAAGAAACTCCTACCCCAGGGGAGTTACATTTCACTTCTCTAGACCCTGTCTGCACAAGTCCTTTTCTGCAGAGGTTACTGCTGCTGCTGCTGAGTGGTGGGATGTTGCCTAGACCATCAGTGGGGTCTGGTAGAAAAGCTGTTGAGCCCATAGCCCAAAGTGCCTGGCTTAAGTGGAAATCTGCTACTGCTCCTGCTGATTGAAAAACAGGCAAAGAAAAGTTTGCAACTACGTATATGTGGTGAATTGAAATCCAAAAGGTCTTGATCAGGTACCCAGTGTTAGGCATGGTGTACAAGGGTGGAATAAGCAGAAAATGTCCAGAGAGAACTTCACACACCTGTAAGTCTAAGTGGAGCATGGAGCTGAGCATGGTCCCAAGGGATGTGAGGTGCTGTTATCTGGTTTTGAAAATTCAGAATGTACTGAAAGAGGCCTGGGTGGGTTCCAGCACTGAGTAAGACGCAGCTGCACTGTGTTGCTGTGCAAGAGGAGCCAGTGACTGCTGGGGACCAGACGGCTTGCAGCACTGGGGCTTGGATGTGCTGTTCTCTTCTTCCAGACTGTAAACCTCCAGCCTTTCACAGTCGCACTGGGGCTAGTGGCACTACCCGAGACTCCTTAGGTTTCTTGGAAGTACAGCTGACAACTAAAGAGGCTCACTGCTGGAGGTGGGATGTTTGCGTGGCATCCCTCTTTGAGAGCAGTGCAAAGGCTTGGCTGCACTCACCTTGGAGTTTGTTCTTCTATCACTCCGTTCACCTGAAGCTGCTGTTCTCCCACTGAAGCCGCTGGGACAAAAATTTGATTTCTGGGATCTTCTTGATTTTTTTTCTCAATGGTAAAAATAGTAACTTGGCATCCATCAGACGTAGCCTCAAGTAAAACTATTGGTGCTGGCAAGCCATGAAACAAACTGTGAAATAAAGGCTATTGTAGGAAATGAACTTTTTGTCTATGCTGTGAACTAAGATGCAGACTTAGTTCTGGTTCTAGGCTGACAGCACATGGCATAGAATCAAATGGCATATGATCATAGAATCACAGAATCACAACATGATTTGGGCTGGAAGGGACCTCAAAGCTCATCCAGTTCCAACTCCCTGCCCGTGGCAGGGGCACCTTCCACTAGAGCAGGTTGCTCCAAGCTCCGTCCAACCTGGCCTTGAACACTGCCAGGAATGGGGCAGCCACAGCTTCTCTGGGCACCCTGTGCCAGCCTCACAGGGAAGAATTTTTGGTAAAAGTTACCACTCCCTCCTCCTAAATGTCTTTACTCAAAAATCCTCGGGCTGTGGAGTGGGGAAAGACTATTCATGTGCCAAAGAAGGGCTGACATTATTTCATTTGTCTGTAGGTTCAGTTTCACTGCTGATGCTGGCTGATTTGCAGCAACACAGCCGCCAAAATGAGCAGTTGAATCAGGCTGCTGATGTGGCTGAAAAATAACCTTGGGGGGAAAAAAGTTTTTAGCTTCTTCCTTTGACATGTACTCATTGTCTCTGACATGGGGGAGGTGCTGGGAGCAGATCATTGGGATGGGAAGTGGAGTGGAAGTGAATCTTTTGGCAGTGACTTCCTCCTCCGTCTGTGAAAGCCCACTGAAAAGCTCTCCTGAGAACCAGATTTACTGTTCTCTTGGATAGAAATGGACCCTGAAGGATCTGCTTTCATGTGTAACCAGGCAGTTTTAAATATCCTAGCAGCAGTTAGAACAACTAACTGGATCATGTCATATTTAGATGAGATAAATTGACTTAAATGTTTTCCATTTCTTTTGCCACAGCACTTGTAACAGGAGCTACTCAGATAATTTCTAAAATCACATTTTCCATTGTTTTAAGAGTTCTGGCTCTTACCTTATGTATATTTTACAAACACACAATTTTTCTAACCACTGAATATTTAAGACTAAAATGGAGCAGGGCATTTATAGTGAAACACATCTATCTTTGTGATCAACTTGATTACTCACGAGTCCTTTTCACCAACATTCCTGCAAATTACCAGTTTTTAGCTCCTGAAGTTGCTAAAGGAATGTGTAGGAAGCGGGTGGGGGTTAGGCAGTCTTTCTCTGCTGCCAAACCACTGTCATACCAGAGTTACTGGGTCTGATTTGTATTTGAAAGAGAAATGTAATTCCTGTAAAGGTTTTTTTTTGGTGGGAAGTCAGATGTATCATTCTGAAGGAGGTTTGTGTTTATAAATCTGCTGCTTTAGCAACCCTGTTGTATATACAAGCCATCTCCTTGGATCAGAGTCTAAGTGTAATTGCTGTATAGCTGGGACTCATAATATTGGCTGTGGATCTGCCTTAAAACAATGCTTCACGCTGCGGGTTTTCCAGTATTGATTTTGCCCATGAACTA
>NW_009918557.1:15804-21679 GCF_000696875.1 Nestor notabilis
GTGCTTTGTAACCACCCCTCTGCTCAGTAACCCAGCAGGGCCCATCTGCTCTCACTGCTGGGTTAGTTCTCTGGTGGTCAGCTGAACTGCAACAGGAAGGAATCCTATGGCTGAGGAAGATAAGAAGCTGAGATTCAGAGGAATAGAGTATATTTGTGATTGGGACTTCCCTGAGGCACCTATAAGATTATTCAGATAACTTATCCTTATTTTCCTGCTGTCTGACCAGATTGTTGTGGACAAAAGTTTTGACATATAAAACTAGTGAGTATTGGTAAATCGTAGAATAACAGAATGGTTTGGGCTGGAAGGGACCTCAAAGTTCATCCAGTTCCAACCCCCTGGCAGAGGCAGGGACACCTTTCACTAGACCAGGTTGCTCCAAGCCCCGTCCGTCCTGGCCTTGAACACTGCCAGGGATGGGGCAGCCACAGCTTCTCTGGGCAACTTGTGCCAGCGCCTCAGCACCCTCACAGAGAAGAACTTCTTCCCAGTATCTCATCTCAATCTCCCCGCTGTCAGGTTAAAGCCATTCCCCCTTGTCCTGTCACTACAGGCCCTTGTCAAAAGCCCCTCTCCAGATTTCTTGTCGGCCCCTTTATGCATTGGAACCTGCTTGAAGGTATTGGAACCTGCTTGAAGGTCTCCCCGGAGCCTTCTGTTCTCCAGGCTGAAGAAGCCCAGCTCTCTCAGCCTGTCTCCACAGGAGATAATTGATGCATTAACCCCCCCCCAAACTCATGCATTATCTTCCTGGTTCTGCAAAGAGTTAAAAAACCCCAAAACCCAACCCTTTGGAAAGGATGAACTGTTTCTTTTCCCTCTCTGGGGGCTTGTTAATCTTGAAACTCATGGGGGAAAATGGAAATGTTAGCTATTTCACAGCTAACCACTTTAGCAGAACTGCTTGGTTTATGTGTATTAACTCCAAACTGTCTTCTCCCAAGGCGGAGAGACTCAATCCCTTCCAAAGGCACTGTAACCTCTCCTAGCACCTTTGGGCTGCAGATGCAGGAAGTCAGACAGCTGCAGTTGGTGCCTCTCCAGCCTGACATCCACTGCCTACGCTGGCAGAGCTGGTCGGTGAGGGATGGCAAGTGGGCTGTATTTCCTCATATAATCCAATGAGAGCTTTGATATCTTAAAGCCAGAAGTGAATCTATTATATAATTTCCTGCCCGCTGCAGTGGCGAGCCGTGGGAGGTGACGAGTCCTGACTCAGAATCAGGCCTGGCTTTCTGTTTGTTTGCACAACCGCAGGGTGCGAGCACTGGTGTCGCTGGGGTGTTGAGCGAAGTCAGAATACCAAGATGTTGGTGTGGTAACATAAAGCTTTTGCTTAAGTCCGTACTGTTTGTCTTTCTGGGATTCCAACCCATCCAGCATCTCTTGGGATGCTCGCTCTTCTTTGAGAGGCTGTAGTCCTGCATCCAGCTCTGAGGCCTCCAACACAGGAGGGATATGGAGTTGTTGGAGTGAGTCCGGAGGAGGCCATAGAGATGCTCCGAGGGCTGGAGCAGCTCTGCTCTGGAGACAGGCTGAGAGAGCTGGGCTTGTTCTGCCTGGAGAAGAGAAGGCTCCAGGGAGACCTTAGAGCAGCTTCCAGGGCCTAAAGGGGCTGACAAGAAATCTAGAGAGGGACTTTTGACAAGGACCTGTAGTGACAGGACAAGGGGGAATGGGTTTAACCTGACAGAGTGGAGATTTAGATTAGACATTAGGAAGAAGTTCTTCTCTGTGAGGGTGCTGAGGCGCTGACACAGGTTGCCCAGAGAAGCTGTGGCTGCCCCATCCCTGGCAGTGTTCAAGGCCAGGTTGGACACAGGGGCTTGGAGCAACCTGGTCTAGTGGAAAATGTCCCTGCTCATGGTAGGGGGGTTGGAACTGGATGAGCTTTAAGGTCCCTTCCAACCCAGACCATTCTGTGTTACTATGATTCTGTCATTTGTAAAGCCATACTAACAGCTGAAAATGCCATGTTGTCTCTCTCTCCTGGTTAGTCAAAGAGAAAAACCTGGTACGTGTGACATTTATTTACTTGCTTCCAGGTTTCTACTTATACATCTTTCAAAGCAAGGCAAGGAAATAGTTGTGTGGGTTATTGAAGTGATGGTTATTGCTGGAAAAAGGCAGCATTAGCTCTTCTCTGGCCAAGTGCTGTTCCATGCCTGCTTGGCTGCTGCACAAGGAGGAAGCATTCACACTTGTGGGATATACAGAGCTCAGATATATGTCTGCAATACTCCTTCTGATCAAGCTGCTCTTTATTATCTTATTTTTTTCTCCTCCCTGGCTGGGAACCCCTGTTCATGCAGGTCTGCTGATTACTTCTGCTTCATCTGGCACTTTCTAGGACCGGGCTTTCATGGAACAGCTCCAGAGAACCCATAGCAACTGTCCAGCTTCATTATCACAGATGGGGTCCACCCAGCAGCTCAGCCCATGTTACTGTAAGGCAAGAGAGGACCTAGTCATGGGTGGCAGTGGCAGCAGGGACACTCTGTGTGCATCGGCTCCATAGATGCCTGTGATTCACTCAAAATGGTGCCTGGTCGCTATGGCTCAAGGTATCCCTGGAAGTGTTCAAAAACTGGGTAGGCAAGGCCCTTAATGACATGGTTTAGTGGTGGGCTTGGCAGTCCTGGGGTAATGGTTGGACTTGATGATCTTCTCCATCCTAGTTGATTCTATGATTTGACACAGTGTGGTCCAGATGATATAGCAGTGCTGCCTACTCTGTCTGCCTGGTCTGCTCTTCTTACTCTCCCTGCCTCACTCTTCTCGCTTTCTTTTTTAGCTGTCTCTAGAAGAGCCATTTTAGGATGTTATTTCATATTTATCTCACAATTTGTTTGCTATGTAGGATTGAAATGATCTCTCTGCGTCTGTCACTATTTCCCCTCTTTCTGGAGTAAAAAGTAAAGGATGGCGGGGATGCGCCAGGTATGAGATGCTGCAGCTCATACAGGTTTGCATTTGTTAAAGCACTGCCAAGATGTAGGTTTCTGTGCAACTGGCAATAACTTTGTAGAAAATATTTGCCAGGTAAGTTTGGGTAATGCTTTTTTCCTCAAATTAACATCAGATTATCCAAGAAACACTGGCTATGTGCTTATAGAGCCTGTAAAAACATGGTTTAACACTAGAACAAAAAGTTGGCTAGAAAAGAGGGTTGCATTTAAGAAATCCCATAGTGTGTGGAAGAAAACCTGATTTTTTTCACCCAGCAAAATAGGGCCAATTATTTTGAGTTTGCTCTGCACCAGTTTACTCCTGTGCCAAGCTTATGTTTCTGTTTGGTGAACTATTATTAGCTTGTGCATTTTAATGTGGCTTTTTTAACGGCGTATTGGCCATGTTCATCTTAGAGATGTGAAAGGAAAACAAAATGTGTCCGTAATTACATGGGTGTTCATGTAAGCTTTATTTTCCCCCTAGAGTAGTGGCTTATTGGGAAATAGTAATATTTTTGGATGAGCAGGAGAATTCCTTTTTGCCTTACTACACTACTGAGACTTCGGCAAAGTCAAGTGGGTACCATTTCGGATGCCCACACGGGAAGAGTCTCCTTGTTGGGGATGACCAGCTTATGAAGGGTAGGGAGGAGGTGCCCACCACTGCTGGTTTGCCCCAGCTGCTGTGCCTGGGGCAGATTCCACCTCCAGTCACTGTGCTGGAGGAGCTGGAATGGATCCTCTGGGTATGGATGGAGAAACTTGCCTCGGTTTCTCTATGGGGGAGGAAAGGGGAAAATATCTGTGTGAGGAAAAAGAAGGAAGTACCTGGAAAGTGTCTATGTTCTACATGGCTGCGTTCAGTTTTTAAGACACATGTTCCTCTTTGTTGAGATAAAAATGAAAAGTGTTCTTCTGGAGCTTTGAATCCTGCCTTCCAAAACTCAGAGCATTTGACAGCTTACTTTTTAAAGGCTTTCTCTTAGCTGCACTTCTTGGTGGTATACCTGAAATAGCTGTTACAGTTTTCTGCGCTGAGAAAAGAAGGGGGTTTGCAATCTGTGAGATTTCAGAAGCCCACTTCAATGTGCTGCCCAACATCTCTCTCTGAATTTCTCAACTGCGTGTACATGGTGGGGTTTCACATAAATGCATCCTTCAAGCTCACTTGGTGAGCATCTTTATCTGGTCTTGCTTGCGATAAATAAGATAAATAAGGTTTCTTTTTCCTCTTAGCTCTCTACCTCTGCGTTGCTTCTGGCAACCAGAGATAAAGCAGTAAAATGAGACTTGTAGTCTAGGCAAGGTCTGCTCCAGACCTCTGCTGTGGTTGCATTTATTAGATTGTATTGATTTGTCAGCAAACCCTGGAGGGCTCTTTAATGAAAATTTACCTGTCTGGCCTGATCTGAGGGGGTAATGTTGGGATTGAATCCATTTCTAAGCCTATGATTTCAGCAGAAAAGACAGATAGGTAAAATTTCCAGATAATTTTAAGATGGGGAGAAGGGAAATTAAGTGTGGTTGATTTAATTTTTTATTTTTATTTTTTAAAGTCTCTCTGTTCTACGGGGAAAGGGAGACCCTGAGAGGATAATTGAAACATCTGTAGTAACTATATGGAGCTAAGTTGTTGGTTTTTTTCTTTTTCTTAGAAACCTTAAGAATGAGATGAAGCAATCTGTTTAGCACATAGAATTACTGATAATACATTGATAAGAGCATTATAAATTCTTTACTACAGGGTAATGATTAACATACCTGTTTTTAATAGATAGAGCTGTGCTGCCCATAAAGGCGTACAAATGCATATTTGGTTTGCTGACATAGCTGAAAAATAAAATAAAACTCTCTGAAAGTAGAAAGCCTCAATCTTATTAACTTATAAGCAATGTAGGTGGAAAATTGGATCGACAGTGCTCATGAAACACATGGAAATTGATACTTAATGTTCTAGTACAGATAGAGGAGGAATTTGTATTTTTCAAGAGAAACACAAGAAAATGCACCCTCATATATGTATGTGTATGTACATTTTAATGATATAATAGTTTAAAATGACATGGTATTAAAGACCAGCTGTATATTTTCTGTGCACTATATAGAGGTAATTACCTTGAGCTATGAGATGAAAAGTAAGAATTAAAGCACTTTTAGTCCTTCCAAATGCTTTCAGTTTATTAATAAAGTGCAATATCACTCCAAATATTATCTTACTACTCAGGCACAAAAATATTTATAGTGTTTTTTCCATTCATAATTATTTTTACAGTCCAAATTTTTTCCTCCCTTGTTTTCAAATTTTTTTTTTTTGTTTTGGTTTTGTGGTTGATTTTTTGTTTTTTTGTTTTTTTTCCCCCAGAAAGTCTTTTTGTTGCTGTTATCCAGAGCCTGACACATGTCATTTTATTTCTGCCGAACAAATCTAAAATCAGAATGGAGATCCTAACAGTTTAACATTTCCCTCCAAATCCTATATTTCTGCTAGATTCACCTTCCATTAGTTGATCATGTTAGGAAATGTTGCAGTATTTCTTCATCATCATGTGAGCATATTTATCGAACTTGCTAATCGCTGCTGTTCCTGTCCAGGTGAAGTGTCTGCCGGGCATGTTCCCTTAGCATCTTATCCACCCTGTGGCAGTCCCATTCCTCTCACGCTTCGCTGGGAACTCTGCCTTTCTCTTCCTCTCAATCTGGGCTTCTGCAGGAATGTGATGTAGGGGTGGAGGGGTGTGTGTTTGGAATTCCAGAGTCCTAAAATTGTAGAAAGTAGACTTCCCCGCCCCACACCCCCCCGAGTAAATGTATGGCTTTTTGGCTAAAACTGAGTGAACTGTTGTAAGCAGGGTGAGGTACCACCATGGAGGAGGTGTGAACCACCAGGCTCTTGGTGTTGCATGTCCTGCTGACGGGCTCTG
>NW_009918557.1:21710-24234 GCF_000696875.1 Nestor notabilis
TCTGGGGGGGCATCAGCATCATGAAATGAATCAGCAAAGACCAAAGCTGTCTGCAGTATTGCTAGAGCGAGCTGCTTTTTACCTATTGGCATCCACAGCTTTTCAGCTGCAGTTAATGAGTCATTTGTACACTATTTGTGAGTAGGTTCAGAAGGTTGCATGCAGAAGTGCTTTGGTTTCCTGTCTCCACATGGTCACCTATGTGCAGAATAGCAGTTCTAGAGCGGTCTCTGACCACAGGACTGTTCAAGTCAGCTGGTGTTCCTCTGCTGAAACTCCTAAGATTGGATAATACTATTGAAATTGGTTTACAGCTTGACTGTACCACATGGTTAGGATTCCTTTTACACTATGCTAGAGCTACTAAAGGTCAAAGTCTTGTGACTGGGGTGGGTGGTTCAAATAGTACAGTTTCCTCCCCTGTGTAGCTCATAAAATGCTCCAGTTTTGTTGTGTAACTAATATAAAAGGAACCTAAAATCTACATTATTTTTGGAATAAGGCCTTACTAAATATTTTTAGGTTTGAATTCTGAAAAAACCAGCCACCTGCTAGCAGGGCCAATATACCTTAATTACAAGCACAACCATTAATTGTTTTTCCCTTGTATGCCCTATACAATATTTAACAGTTATTCCTACTAACAGAACTTACCACTGGTCAATTGGATGGCCATTCCTCCTTATGCCATGACTGAACTACTGAACTCTGGATACACGTTAGGGGGTTTTAGTGGTTCTGGGTTTTTTTGTGGAGTATTTTTTTATGTGTTGGGTGTTTTTTTGGTTGTTTTTTAAAGCAGCATCTTGAAAGTACTTACATCTGTCTCACTTAAGACAAACAAGCCGATGTAGCCAACATGGGTTAATGTTTTAATGTGGATGAAATAGCCATGAGATGGGACAACAGCCACAGGAAGGTCCCCATTTCCTTCCTGTTGTATAACACTGCACTTTTTTCACACTATGAAGAAGATAATATCCATATGGTCTTGTCTTGAGATGAAACTTTTCATGGTTGTTTCCCCTGCTATCCACAGCACGTGAAGCAGCTGGTGATTTCGCATGGCTTGTTTTTTCTTCCAGGCTCTTTTTGCTGGAATATTGACAAAGATGCCAATGGAAAAATTTCTCTCTGGTATTGCAGTGGCACCCAGCCTCAAAGGTCTCAGAGCTGACCTTGCATGTGGTGAGATTCCAAAGCAAAAGAAGTTTCTTGAATTTATTAATTTCAGCATTTTCCTGACAACTTTTTGAAGATAAGTTTTCCACCAGGACAATGCATCCAGAGATGTTTCCTTACTGATAGGATGTATGGTAGTGTCTTCAGTCCCTCAGCCTCAACCTACTTGCAAAAGACTTCTGGAGCCTGTTTAGATACTGTTTCAGGAAGGGCCCTTCCTTTTCTACACATTTCAGTGATGTCTGATGCTAACAAGTAGGATTCTGTAGTGGCAAGTTTTTCTTTTGTTCTGGAAATTGAAGTACAAGTACAAGCAGAGAATGTCACAGAGTGATGTTTCCTTCCTCTTATTCCCTTCATTTTGTGCTACCCTGCTCCTGGATCCTTTCAAAGGGACCGAGGGCTTTATTCTCTATCAATATGATCTCTGGTATGACTGGACCTTTTAGGATGCAGTAATAGCATGTTACATGGTGATAGCAGCTCCTTTCTCAGGGATTCTTAAAGCTTTTCAGAATACCTGATTCACCTAGTGGTGTTGTGGGAACAAAAGGTAGGTGTTGGTTTTGCACCATTCTTATGGTTGGGGGAATGCGGACAGAAAGCTTATCAGATATTTAGATACCCTCAACTGAAAACAGTCATATATGGTAGTGTTTGGCCCTTTGATCACCTCAGTCTGAGGTATAGCTTTATGTGGCCGCACTCTTATGATAAGAACCATTTTATTTTCTTGAGTCTCTCCCTGTGACCCAGGACACATCCTTCCTTTCTTCCCACTTCTGGCAAGTGGTTCAACTATCTGCTGTGTCTGTTCTGTTCTCATGCCTGGCTGAACGAGAGGGGTTAATGAATTTGCAGCACTTACAGTGAGACCAGCTCTGGTGGCAGGACTGGGAGAAAGTACTAGGATATAAAAAGTACTACAATGAAGTACTACAAGACCTGGACCTGCTTGAGCAAGTCCAGAGGAGGCCATAGAGATGCTCTGAGAGCTGGAGCACCTCTCCTCTGGAGACAGGCTGAGAGAGCTGGGCTTGTTCAGCCTGGAGAACAGAAGGCTCTGGGGAGACCTTAGAGCAGCTTCCAGAGCCTAAAAGGGCCAACAAGAAATCTGGAGAGGGACTTTTGACAAGGGCCTGTAGTGACAGGACAAGGGGGAATGGCTTTGAACTGTCAGAGGGGAGATTTGGATGGGATCTTAGGTAGAAGTTCTTCCCTGTGAGGGTGCTGAGGCGCTGGCACAGGTTGCCCAGAGAAGCTGTGGCTGCCCCATCCCTGGCAGTGTTCAAGGCTGGGCTGAATGGGGCTTGGAGCAACCTGGTCTAGTGGAAAGTGTCCC
>NW_009918557.1:24265-33878 GCF_000696875.1 Nestor notabilis
GGGAAAGGGTCCCTGCCTGTGGCAGGGGGTTGGAAATAGAAGGTGTTTCCAACCCACACAAGTCTGCGATTCTATGATTCTGTGATATGAGTAATCTTTAGATAACAGCATGCAAAGGGGTTAACATCTTTAAAAAAAAAAGAAAGAAAAAATTCTTTCATGTTTACTAATTCTCAGAAAAGGCAAATGCATGTCTCTGTTCTCTCTTGGCAGAACCAGCTCCTTGTGAAAGGCTTGCTGTTCATAGAGGAGAAGGTTAAGCTGTGTGAAGGCAAGTATAATATGAAACCTATTTTGGAAGAGTGTTGTGCTTTGATGTTTGGTCAGATGAGATGATTTGCATGTCTGAAAAGCATACAGCCCTTTCTGATACTGTCTTGGGGTGTCACACAAGCTCTCAGGAGCAGGTTGCACTGCAGCCCTTGTGAGGCTTAAAGGATGGTGTGCAGTATGAATAGCCATGTAGCTGCAACACCTCCACCAGGCACCTCTCTATCATGAAAGCAGGAACGTCAGCTTCTGTGGCAGCTGAACCTGCTCAGAGCAATTCTGGACTGGACATGGATCCTGTTGAGAGCTACCTTCTGCCTTTTATTTCTCAATGTGATTTGCAGCTTGATGGAAGTATAATTTTGGTTATTGTCTCATGCTTTTGAGAGCTGAGGTGACAAGCTTTATGTAAATTTATAGAAACAACCAGTTACTCAGGTGGGAATTAAATCCTTCTGGAAAGAAGCTGATCACACACGGAGGGAGTTTTGTCCAAACCACTCGGCTACAGATGCTGGCAGAGCCTCTGGATGAGGTTAGCGTGGTGTGGTGACTCCATGGTGGATACGTGGGGTTAGTCACATTTATTAACAGTGTGCTCAAGCACAGCACGCTGTCTCGGGTACATGTCTTTATTCAAAACTAGGCTGCTGGTTGATTTAACCCAGTTTTGTAGCCTGTAGGGGAGATCTCTTGCTAATCACCAGCCTGCTGTATCTGGGTCATTAAATGCCAATAGGCACTTACAGTCTTGTGGTCTTGTGTCAGTATTGGTGCCAGATTTGTCAGCATCGTTCTTCACCAACTGACTGCTCCACTCAGCCAGCAGGCTGTAGGACTCGGACCCTGAAGGAGCTGTGCAGTTGCCAGCCTTCTGCTTGGTGCCTGCTTCTTCAGCACTGGCCCTTTAAGGGAGATAAAAAGGCAGACTCATGCATTTTGCCTTAAAGAGGGCACCTTTCTTGGTGCAACTCTTGTGATCACAGCAACAAAAACTTCTTGTACGTGCTTCTCGGTTAGCTGTTTTCCTGGAAAATTCCTACTGTCCCAGAAATCAGAGACAGAATAATGTTCCTGCTGCAGGGCATAACGATGTTTTACTGTGTCTGTTTTTCAAATCACAGCCTTACTTTAACATGGTTTTTCTTTATATGGCCTGTCAGAATCTCTTTCAATGCCTGTAGGATTTATGATTTCTTGAAGAAACAAACCATTCCCCCTTCTCCTCCAGAAGGAGAAGTGATCTGTGACATTTCTTTCTGGCTCCACACACCAAAGCGCAGCTGTGGGGAGGAGGCAGAAGAGGGAATTAAACATTCAGTTAGTTTGTTTCCTGTTGTCTTTTTCAGTTACAGTTGGCAGTTTCTGGCTAGCTGTTATGGGGGTGTTAGGTGGGTGCTCGTTCACCTGCAGTTCCAGTTTTGAAGCTGATATCGTACTTGACACTGTGAAGCCTTCATCTGAACCCTCCTGTGGTGGTTCTTGGGCTCTCTGCTCAGAAGAAAACTTCTGCAGGATCTGGTCCTGCTGGCTTTCTGTTCTCTGGCCCTGTCCTAAGCAGCACAAAATCCATGGACAAGCACAGTGCAAGCCCGTGTACAAGTCTCCAGATGGAGAAAGCACCTCAGCACACAGTGATAAGGATCCTTTGAGCTGCAGTTGTCCTTTGTTCCAGTTCCTCATCTAGGGCCTTCAGTCATCTTGAGGCTGAGCCTTCAAAGATGTCTTGAGCAGTTGCCTTCCATTGCTGTTCCTGGAGTCTTGACTGCTTGTGAGCTCCAGCTGAGGCTCTATAGAAGGTGTCCTGGAAAATCCTTTTGTCAGAATCTTGTATTGTTAAACCTGGGTCTGTATTTGCACCTGACATTTCTGGGGAAGGTATCTAAAACTTGAAAAACTTGGCAAACCTTTTGCCTTTTCTGGGATGGGAAAAATCTCCAAAGAAACTGAAAAGTTTTGGGCCCAAATGCTGAGGAACACACAGGTCTATAAGTCAAGCCTATGAGCATAGTTTAAAAGCCTATCCAAACCATTATGTTCAGTAAAGCATTTTTTGTTAATAATAGGCTTTTGACCACAGTTGTATTCTTGTTATGGGACTCAGGAATTGCATAACTTAGTCTGCCTTCATTTTAAATACCCATTTATATTTGGGGATATTTGTTCTTGTTGGAGTCATAGGAGAGGTGACCACAAGTGGGTTTAATTCTGGAACTTTCCCAAGTGCCATATTTGAGAGGACCACAGTGGCTTTGTGGCTCATCAGGCTCCTGACTACTGTGTCTGTGACTGGGAGCAGGATCTCAGGTCTTGTAAATGGTCTCCCTGACTCAGTTGCTCCAGAACAGTTGATACTGGCTGTTAAAATTGTGCCTGACAAATTTGGTGGCCTTCTTATGGTGGGTAAGGGAAGAGGAATTGATGTCATCTACCCAGACTTCTACAAGACATTTGACACTGTCCCACACAACATCTTTTTCTCTAAACTGGAGAGTCATGGATTTGACAGATGGACCACTTGGTGGATATGGAATTGGCTGGATGGTTGCACTGGAAGAGTTGTTGTCAATGGCTTGATGTCCAAATGGAGACCAGTGTTGAGTGGTGTTCCTCAGGGGTTGGTGTTGGGACTGGCGCTGTTCAGCATTTTTGTCAGCAACATGGGCAGTGGGATCGAGTGCACCCGCAACAAGTTTGCTGACAACACCAAGCTGTGTGGTGCGATTGACACATTGGAGGGAAGGGATGGGATCCAGAGGGACCTGGACAGGATGGAGTTCAACAAGGCCAAGTGCAAGGTCCTGCACTTGGGTTGGGGCAATCCCAAGCACAACTGCAGGTTGGGTGAAACTGGATTGAGAGCAACCATGAGGAGAAGGACTTGGGGGTGTTGGGTGACAAAAAAACTCACCATGACCCAGCAGTGTGTGCTTGCAGCCCAGAAACCACCCATGTCCTGGGCTCCATCACCAGCAGCGTGAGCAGCAGGTCAAGGGTGGAGATTCTTCCCCTCTGCTTTGCTCTCGTGGGACCCCTCCTGCAGTCCTGCATCCATCTCTGGGGCAACAACACAAGAGGGATGAGGAGCTGTTGGAGTGAGTCCAGAGGAGGCCATAGAGATGCTTTGAGGGCTGGAGCACCTCTGCTCTGGAGACAGGCTGAGAGAGCTGGGCTTCTCTTCTGAGAAGGCTCTGGGGAGACCTTAGGGCAGCTTCCAGGGCCTAAAGGGACCAACAAGAAATCTGGAGAGGGGCTTTTGACAAGGGCCTGTAGTGACAGGACAAGAGGGAATGGCTTTAAACTGACAGAGGGGAGACTGAGATTAGACATTAGGCAGAAGCTCTTCCCTGTGAGGGTAGTGAGACCCGGGCATAGGTTGCCCAGAGAAGCTGTGGCTGCCCCATCCCTGGCAGTGTTCAAGGCCAGGTTGGACACAGGGGCTTGGAGCAACCTGGTCTAGTGGAAGGTGTCCTTGCCCGTGGCAGCGGGATGGAACTGAATGAGCTTTAAGGTCCCTTCCAACCCCAACTATTCTGTGATTCTATGATTTACCAGCTGGTTATCAGTTTCAGCTCCTAACAGATGGCTGTGCTCCCATGCTAGTTGAGCATGCTAACTGTGAGCTATGAGATTTGCAATCCTTTGCTGTGGAGTTAAATCCTCTCGTTAAAGAGGAGTTTCACTTTGTTGTTGGAATTAGTCTCTTGTTTCGCACAGAGCTGTCTTCTTTGCAGTAAGGGACAGAGCAATTTGTGGTCACAGTCTTGTGTCTCTGTCAGTTAAGGTGACGCTCAGCTGAGTGATGTTCAGTTTTGGATAGAAACTCTGAAGGGTGGGTTTGCGTCTCTTATTTGGGGGATGAGAGAGTATTGGGAAAATTCAACTTGGATTTTGGTGTTCCTGTTGCTAAAGCTCTTGCTCCAAATCTGTTTTTGTAGGTGAGGATCGCATTGATGTCCTGTCTGAAATCTGGGATCACTATTTTACAGAGACTCTTCCTACACTCCAGGCAATATTCTACCCAGTCCAGGTAACCTTCATTATAATTCAGTCTTCAGTCAGGTGAGGCAGTGTAACAACAATGCTATCAGCACATAGAAACTTCTGTTCTGTTCCAGCAGCACTTTTTTGGCCACTGGCTAAACAGGTCTGAAAACCTTTAAACTAAATCTGGGAGGAAGTAGAGTAGCATTAACTGTGTAAGAAGAACTGCTAAAATCTAGTGGTCAAGCACAAGGGTTTGGGCTGAATTTATTCCCATTTTCCTACTCTCTCTGTGCTTAGCTAAGCTTGAATGCTGGAACTATTGGATGATACCTTGTCTAGGGTGAAGCTCTGCGCCGTTTGTATTTCTATTTCTTCTGCTGTTAAATTGCTGCGACTGTTGGTGCAGATGATAATATTAACAACTTGTCTTCAGAGGGACAAATCTGAAGACTAGATCACAACAAATGTGTCTAACTCACCCTAACTACTTTTGGAGGGCTTATGTCCCAGTTGTGCTTTTGGAAAATCCTCTGTTGGGATTTTTTTAAGCTTTAATAAGGGGACAAGTAAATCTATGGGTAGAGGATGAATGAACACCTTCATGTAAAACCTGCTTACTGGGTATTTTGAAAGCTGAGTATCCCATTGGAAGTGTTGAGCTGTATCATTTTTTATTGTAGTTCTAGTCAGGGTTTCCATACAAGCAGTGTAATTACCTCCCCAGCCTATTTTGATCTTCTTTTCCATGAAAGGAAAAGAAAAATGTGCTTCATGAGGAGACTGACGTTCTTGGAAACGCTAGCCTCCTCCTCTTGACTCTTGCCTCCTTTGCAAGACATTGCTTTCCAGGGCATTTTAAAATTATTTTCTCTTGTATTGTTTGAAAGGCAGTAGATAAAGCTCAAAGGTTGTCCTTTTGCTCTAATCCTGTTAAAGCTGGCACTTCCTAAAAGGGAAAGGACTTCTGCAAAAACAGGTACTAACCTTTCTACTGTGTTTATTTTTATTCTTTCCTTGCTGCAGATGCTTAAAGGTAGGTGTTTGGCAGGTAAAACTGCACAATTATAATATTGTCCCTTGTCTGTCATACCCACTGATGCTAATATTTCCGCCACTTACAAGAAAAGTCTATTCCCCTCCTATTAAGTGTCTCTAATGAGAAACTGAACAAAAGTTACTGCACAGTGGGTGCAGCTTTTGGTAGTAACTATGTGATCGTGGTGAAAGATTTACTCTGGGATGTTGAAGTTCTTTGGAAGCATAACTTTTTTACTGTATTTTTCATGTCACAATATCTGAGTCACTCAAAATCATTTCATAGAAGCTCTGAAGTTAGGGAAGTATTGCCTTTTAACAGATGAGGAACTGAAAAGTGACAGACAGCATATTTAAAGCTCTATAGCCTACACAAATGTATGGATTTAAACCACCTAAATACGTCAAAGAACACACCCAGGTTGGACGGGGCTTTGAGCAACCTGGTCTAGTAGAAGGTGCCTCTGCCTGTGGCAGGGGGTTGTAACTGGATGAGCTTTATAGTCCCTTCCAACCCAAACCATTCTGTGATGCTATGATAAGAATTTGAGTCTGGGTGAGCTCTCTGAGGCTGCAACAGAGAGAGTTGCTGGCACAGCAAGGAATAAGAAATTGCTCTTATCCCAGGCCAGTGCCCTGATAACAAGATTGGGCTCTTCCTATAACTAGGGTTCTGTATGTCCCTATTTATATGGCATGTCACCACATGTGAAGAGAGCTCATGTAATAAATCTCTTTCACCAAGCCACAGTTCTTTATCTGCTTCTCTGGTAGATGGGAAAGTCAGTTTGTGGTTGGTTCCCTGTTCTTTGCTGCAAATGTCAGTGTGATTATTTGGTTGTGCCCTTCTGTGGCTCTAGCAACTGCCCATTCAGAATGAAAGTCAGCTGAATGTGTGAGCGTATGATACTGAAGGTAGTAACTAGAAGTAACTTCCTATCTCAGCTAAGTTTAAACCTGAGGCTCATAGCTGTTACAGAAATATGACCTTTAAGCCAGCCAAGTTGGTTAAATTGCTGTACAGAGGGAAACTGTGTAAACAGGTCACTGGCTTTCATATAGTTGCAGCTGTTGATGTGTGGAAAAAGAATAGCAAATTTTGTTTTGTTTGGCACGACAAGATGTTTGCATTTGGAAATAGGGTATGAAGTTAATGGGACTAAACTGCATGATATAAATAAGAAGTGTGCAGCTGCTGAGATATAGTTCAGAGATATGTACCGGTCTTTTCTACACCTCTGTGTTTCTAAACACACAGTGATGGTTTAAAACAGCACAGTGCTTTTATTATGGCAGAGCTGCCCTCCAGACTATTGGATTTAATTTCTATTTACATATTAATGCTGTTAATTATGACATTAAACCCATTAGGAATTAATGATTAACTGCTTTTAATTCCTTCCAGCTAAATATTTGCCATGTTGAGTGTGTTACGGAGACCATAAAATGGTTCCCAAACAGACCATGGGGCAGAGATTAATGTACTGGGAAGAACAAGAGAAATTCTTAAGGCTAGAAATTGCAGGGCAGGGCTGGAAGGAAAATTTCTGCTATTAAGCTGCAGTGGGGCAAGAGAAAGCCATGTGGATGTTAAGCATAGCAGAGGGAAAGACAGTAACACCAGAGTGCCTAATGGAGTCCAAATGTGTTTATGCTGAGAAATATTACATCATCTTTGTCTGTTAAGCCTGCTCACTTGCGTTGTTGATGTAGAAGACTAACTGGGAGGATACAGAGCACCTTGTAGCTCCTTAAAATGATCAAAGCTCTTTAAAATGATGTTTGGTACAAGCAGTCTTGCTAGTTTTGCTGTAGCCTAAATCCCAAAGCCTGCAATGGACTGACTTGTGGATTTTTGTCATATCAGCAAGGTCTAAAGTGTAGACCTTGACCAAAAAGAGGATTCAGCACAGACCGGATGTAGGCTTAGTTAAGGAATACTCTGTACCAACCAAACCTTCTCTGGTTTCTCAGCTCAAAAGCAGGAGCTGCATCTGTCTGGCCTTTCGATGCTTGTGAGCAAATTGGGTGGCAGTTTGATTTCATGAATATGTAGTCTTTTGGTGAAATACAGACCCGTTTGTGGCTTCACTCCCAACCTAGTGGCATCTCAGGTGAGGTGTTACTCGTTTCAGAATTGGTGTGGGACAGAGACTGACAGGGAAGTGACCAAAGAGTACTATGAATCTTCAGCCTTATCAGCTGGGGGTGCTTTGACACAGCAGCAAGGGCAGCATAGACCTTTTCTCTCTGTGTGCATACGTGTGTTGATGTGATGCTTACACATGCCTTTACCAACTCTTGGACTTTGCCTTCTGTGTTTTTTAGGGTCAGGAGTTGACGATCCGTCAGATTGCTCTCCTTGGCTTCAGAGACTTGGTCTTGCTAAAAGTAAAGCTGGAAGAAATTCTTCCTCTGGTCCAGACAAAGCTCCCAGCTTCCATTGTCCAGATGCTATTAATTCTGCAGGTGGGGAGCCTCTGTTCTTCATCTAACTCCCCGTGGGTGTCTCAATCTCATTGAACTACTAAGAACGCTGGAAAGGAGAGTGAGGAGGGAAGAGGGTGTGATGAAGGGGGAGCAATGTGTGCTAATTTGGGAATGCGAAGTGTAGAAATGAGAGCTGAATTTGAATGTACTGAATTTCCCTGGGGACAGGTAAGGAAGTTGCCATGCAAGCGCTGGGTTCTGCTCTTTGGTGTTTGTATTTTTCTTGGTACCTCTCCTCTCCAGCTAGGAACAGTCATAGGACTCTTTTATTTTTTTTTTCCTCACATAGATTTTCATCTCCCAAATTTTCTGAAGGCCTCTTTGTGCCCTAGTTATCATCGTTTCTCAGCTTTATCACATCACAGCGGACTGTGGAATTTGGATGAGCTGTGGCTGCCAACTGCCTGACACCAGCTCCTTGGCTGGCTGGGGTACTGAGCAGTGCCTCCCATGAGAGAAGGAATACCTTTTGGCAGCAGGCAAAATGTTATACATCTTCCAAAGGCCTCTCCCAAACCTTTTGGGAGGACTAACCTTTTCATCCAGACCTCAAGAGAGTATTTTCCAAGTATGCCAATACATTCGAGTATACCAGCTGGTTTATCTTTTTATGTCACCCAGCCTGGCAGTCCTGCAAAATACAATGTTACCAGGTGGCTGTTTGGGTATCTTTCACTTCTACTTCTTCTCCACTTATAAAGAGTGGCAGGGAATGAAACTTCCTCAAGTGCAATCAAAACTGCAGAGTGGCTAAGCTGGTATTTCTGTGTGAGTTCTTGCTGTTCTCATATTCCCAGTGACCCAGACTTTAAAAGCAGACTATACTAAAGTGTCAATTTAATTTCCCTGAAATATTTTAATAAAAGAATCTTGAGGGCAAAGAGGGTCTTAGAAAGAAAAGCTTACTGAGACTTAGCAGGAAGTTAAGCCTGTGAGCAGTTTCTGAAATTACTGTTAAATTGGTTAGCGTTATCTACCACCTTCACAGCTGTAAGCTGAACTACAGAGGGTGCATTTCCTGCCGTCCTGCCTAGGAAAGGAGCAGTGCTTTGCCAAGGGTGTGTTAAGGCTTTTCTACAAAAATCTGTTTCCTGGTAGAACTGGCAAATCCTTGGTGTGAGTGTACCTTGTACCTTCCTATCGATTCATCAGAAAGAAGACAGTAAGGTACATGATGTCTATAGGGTTATAGCTATGAGTTGAACATGGAGGTTGACCAGAATGGCACCCAAAAGCTCCATTTTGGCTTATCAACTGTGCTTCTCCAAGTGGTCTACTGATAGGGTTGAATTATTCCAGTGCAGAGATATTTGACAGATGCCAGGCTTCACTCAAAAACTTTACTCAGAAGTAGGTAAGGGTAATGTTGCCTTTAATGTTTGAATTTCAGAGTGTCCATGAGCCTACCGGACCCAGTGAGGGCTACCTACAGCTGGAAGAACTCGTCAAGCAGGTGGTATCACCGTACTTGGGTTTGTGTGAGGATCATGGCTTCTCTGGTAGCACCTGTTTGCTTGGTAAGACATGTGCATTGTACAGAAGCTGTTGTTGAGGCGTGAGGCAGTGTACATTTGTGCTAGAAAGGAGACAGTGCATGGCTCCATGAGAAACAGAAAACAAAGGCTAAAACATCTTGGCCCACTAGGTGGACCAGTGCAGATCTCATAAAATTCAACAGGGCCAAGTGGAAGGTCTTCCTGCCTGTAGCATGGGGTTGGAACTAGATGAGCTACAAGGTCCCTTCCAATCCAAATCCTTCAAACCCAAACTGTTAAAAAAAAAAATAAAAAAAAATTAAAAAATTAAGAATTTGAATTCAAACTGTGGATAA
>NW_009918557.1:33909-50257 GCF_000696875.1 Nestor notabilis
AGACAACTGGCACTTCACTTCAGGAAGCGGATACTTAGAGTGTAAAAACTCCTCCACACATGATCCAGGAGCTCTGCTATCACACGTGGCCGGCCAGAAGAGATTGGCTAGCTAAGAAATGGGTGTAGTGATACTGATTTGATAGTTGAGAAGATTTAAATAGAACAAATAAAGAAAGCTCTAGTCTTCCTCTGTTTTTATAAGCTTTAGCCTTTGTGTAGGTGCAGATTGTAGCAAGCTGTCTTGTAGTACACCTTAGCAGTACAGGGGAGAAGATGGCCTTGCACTCAAAGGACTTACCAGGACTCCGATGACCTGTGCCTCTAACAAACTCATGGCATCACTTCAGGCTAACTATGGCTCAGCCTTTTTGTTCTTGTGGTTGTTACACAATTAAATATCTTTTATGCAAGTGAACATGGTTATACAGTTCAGCATTGATTTGTAGACCTGACCAGGAGCTTAAAAGTTGAGCTTTGACTAATTTGATTGCTTTGCTGTTTATGGACACCTACATGCTGCTGGGATAGTTTGGAAGGTAGCTTGGCTGAAGTTTGCAACCATCCTGGATTTCCACCAGCTGAACAAGTCGTTAGTGACAAAAACAAATTTTCACACGAATTTGACTTGTAAAGTTTATGTGCCTTAAAATAGTTGTATTTACTTCTATTTTAGCTGCCATTATTTGTGTGTATTTCCAAAGTGGCCTTTTGCCCCTGCTCCACCCTGTGCTGAGCAAGAGGAAAGAATGAACTTCTGTTTGCATGACACAACACTGACAGCAGAGCAGCACTTCTCTGCAAATATTTTTGGTATTCAAAGTGCTGCTGTGGTGGTTGGTTCTTTTCCTTAAGTCCCACTTTTAATCAAACCTCATTCTCTTCCTCTGTCCCTCCTTCTGTCACCTTTTTGCTTTCTCAGAACCAGTTTCTTCTCTCACTGGGCAGCTTCTAATGATGATGGAGCCCGGTAGGTTCCCTATAGTAGCTTTTTAGAAATACATTGTTGGGCTTTGAAGGTGCTTGATTCTCAAGAGATGCTGTGGAGGCCAAACAGCCATCTGGACTGGAGCCTTTAAGACAAATAAGTGTTGGGAAATGCAGTGTTTGATCACAGCAGTGGACACACATAAGGCTTTAAGTATCTTAAACTTGATTTAAAGTGAGAGAGGAATGCAGCAGGCATAGGTATGAAAGGGGACAAGAATAGCTCACAGGGGAGGTCCATAGAGGGAATAGGGAAGAAGATAAAAAACCACACAGTGTTTTAAACCTAATGTGTTTAACCTGACATCACTGCTAATTTGAGTTTGCTCGCAAAAAATCCCTTAAAAATTCCTCCCAGTTTATGTTCCTTGCCAGAATGCACCAAAATAGAAATAACATTTCTAGACAAACTATGAATGACAACTCCCTTAAGAGGCTGTTGTAGCCAAGAAAGTAAAGGGTGAAAAATAAAGCAATAAGTGAATATTCAGAGTTCAGCCTAATTTTTACCTGCTTCTCATGAAGGATTTTAATTTTGTTGCACAGAAATAATCTGGATATTTTTTCCTGAAAAGGGTCAGGTCCAACACTACAGCTTGCTGTGACTTGAGATGCAGGTGACACCTAAAGAGTATATTTGCTGTAACCAGCCAATAACTGTTTGCTCATATTCTTAAGCATTAAATGAACCATTTCCAATGAATATATTACTGGCAGCAGTCGGGTGAAGTGTTGTCATAGCTTGGCTGCTGCCAGTGGTGGAGTTCTGGCTGCTCACCTCTTCCTCTCTGCAACATATAGATTGTTTTCTGCTGCTTTTGCTGATGCAAGCTTCCAAAACTCTTAAAAACTTCAGTTACAAGTGTGTTGCTTGGCATTTTGTTACTCTGATTCTTAGGGTTTGCAGTCTTGGTGGGCTTTGAGCGACCTGGTCTAATGGAAGGCGTCCCTGCCTGTGGCAGGGGATTGGAACTAGATGGTCCCTTCTGACCCAAACCATTCTATGATTCTATGGCTTTATGAAATGAGAGCCTGCACATCAAGGAATTTGGTAAGAAATAGGAAGACAGGTAGGGAACAGATTTATCAGCTGCTTAGGGAATAGACCACTAGGTGTTTAACGACATGTAGCAGTGCTGCATGGCTATAGAAGGCAGCAGGTGAAAAGCAGCGCTGTCTGAGTCAGTCTGAATTACAGCAAGACAAGGGACAAACTCAGACCCCTGCTTTTCTTAAAGCTGTCAGTGTCAGAATTGAAATGGTGCTTCATGATACAGGGCTGGGGACTGCATCTTAGGTCTGAGTTTCAAACCTGTGCTCCAAAAGTCCTGCCTTTCTCTTCCGTGCCTTTGCCCCTAGGTGTTGTGAGCTGTTGCTGTGTGCTGTTAGGTCTTGCCAGTGTCCAGCCCCAAAACCCGGTATGTTTTAAAGTGGATGAAATGCTCTTTTTCTTGCATAATCTTTAAAAAATACAGTGGGATAATGCTAGCAGAGCCACCTTTCTCTAGGGACCTGGAGAGCTAGCGCCATGCAATCATCAGGAATATCATGTTGACACCAGCTATTGGCATCTGCTGTGAGAAATTTTCTAGAGAAGATGATAGCAACTTGTATCCTCACAGGATGTTTCTTTACTTGTGCTGCTTTAGGAAACCTGCACATGAGAGCTCCTACTTGCTCCTCACCTTGCTGGGTAAGAGAGGAGACCATCAGGATGCTAAAGGAAGCCCCTTTGCTGCACTTGGTAGTTGTTGGATTACTTCTCTTAGGGGCAAGCAGCACTGTTGCCATACAGCAGGATGGGAGGTGGCTCCTTCCCAAACCCCTAGAAGTAATCATAGAATCACAGAAAGGACCTTAAGCTCATCTAGTTCCAATCCACTGCGATGGGGAGGGACACCTTCTACTAGAGCAGTTGCTCAAAGCCCCGTCCAACCTCCCCCTGCCAGGGAAGGGGCAGCCACAGCTTCTGTGAGCAATCTGTGTCAGGGCCTCACCAGTAACAGCAGGAGATCGTTTATAACTAACTTAATAGTTCATAACTAATGAGCATCTGGTGGTAATGAAGTGAGACATTCTGTGGCTCCATACCGAGCCCTCTCTGTTCCCAAAGGCCAGTAATAGCAGGAGATAGTTCCTAACTACCATATAACCTGGTAGTAATGAGGTGGGAAGGCCAGCCTAGCAGCTGGGACAATGTTTTGTCTGTGCCCTATTGACCCTTCCTGCTTCTTTTTTCTCTTCCAGAGAGACGGTACTCCAGATCCCGTCCCAAGACTGGTGCACCGAATTATTCATCTCACGTGGTGACGAGCCGGCAGCCTGGTGAGATGGCCCTGACCCCGCTGACAGAGCAGGAGGGCGAGGCTTACCTGGAGAAATGCGGTAGCATCCGCCGCCACACTGTTGCCAATGCTCACTCAGATATTCAGCTCCTGGCAATGGCCTCCATGATGCATACAGGAATTGTGATTGAGGAGTCGGACAGTGCTGATAAATGCCTCCTCCTGCAGCCCAGTTTTAACCACAGGCAGTGCTCCAGTGAGCCCAGTATTCCTGATGGGCCAGAGGGAGTCATGGCAGCAGGTAGGCAGGACCCTGCTGAGCTGAACTGCACATCGGTCAGCTAGAAGTCTTGCTGAGGAGAACTCTATGTATATTCAGTGTGTCGTGTCATCCCTGCTGGGAAAAAAAAGGAAAAAAATCAAACTTTGCTCGTGTCATTGAAATGTCCTTGAGGGATCTTCTGTTTCTTTAGGAGTACTCTCTGGATTTGTTTTTCTTGCCTGCCTGGGATCGTTGTTGGTGAAGGTACCAGGCTGTTCCCAAATGAGCACTGACAGCTGCAAAGGTTTCACTGTCTACAGTCTACCTTCTCTAAGCTTTCTCCTTCTACTAGTCCAAAACCTTTGGTCTCAGGTTTCCTTCTGTTTCTTTGTTATGATACAAATTAGCCTCTTTCTGGTTTTCGCCATCTCTCCCAGCTTTGTGCTACTTGTTTGCTCTTTGCTCCTGCAGCAGAGTGCTCTGTGCTAAATGTCCTCTTTGCTCCTGGCGCCAGGGATCGCTGAGGATGTCATTTTTCTCTTTCAAAGTTGAACTCAGGGATGAAACTGTTTGCATCCTACAGAAAGGTCTGCTCAGTTAGCTCACTTTGCCTCCCAAAGGCCTGGCTGAAAAATCCAGATCCAACTTTTTTTTGCCCCAGATCCAAAGATCCCAGCTGAGTACTTCATATGTAGTGTATTTGGTTCCAGTGACATCTTTGGAGGTGGTGGTGTCAATTGGGTGTAGAGGATGGGTGAGCGTATAATTTGTGGGAATATATAGTCCTGAGCATCATGGCATTTGGCATTAATTTGCTCTCAAAATGTTGTTGTTGGAGGGCTACAATGAAAGGAGAAATCCAAATGGATTCCTTTGGGAAGGAGACACTGGGCAGAGCCCACACTTGTGTGGGAGACATAAAGGTGCTTCCTCAGCAGTGGCCCATCGTGATTCCAGATGATTTCATCCTTGGGCTGCTGTGGTACTTTTAGCACTTGTGAAACCACAGATAACGAGCAGGTAGTAGAAAGAAGTCCTGGTAGTGTATTCATGAAGTGCTCCTGACCTCCAGTGGTATCTGGTCAGCGCAGTGTTGCTTTTAAGATCAAGTGAAGATCTTTGCAGTCTTGCTTTTCATTGTGAAGATTATGAGTGGTTCCAGTTTGCAAGTGTCTGTGCCAGGCCCTGCAGCCTGCAGTGTCTGCTCTGTAGCATCACTTGGTACTCAAATGCTGCTTCTATGGGAACAGAACCCATCTGTTTGAGCAACCCCCTGGGTTGCTCTGCCGATGTCTTGCTAAGCAGATTTGCGAGTGTAATTACAGGCATAGAGGTGAACCAAAATGCTGCCTTAAATGTCAAATCCCATTAAAAATAGGGATATAACACCACTGCCACTTGAATCAAGTCGCTGTGGTACTGGCTGTAAATGGATCTGTCTTGGCAAGGAAACAGAAGGTTAGGATGAATCTTCAGGATGTTTGGTTTTGGTGGGTTTTTTGCATGCTATGACATTAACTGCAGAATTTGCCCTGCTTCTGTTGGGCATTAAGCATCTCCTGCTCCACTGGCTGTATCAAAAGTACAGCTCCAACCTGTCAGGATTTGGCCTTAGCAGCGGATTATTATTTGGTAACAAAGCATCAGAAATACCAGCGACGAGCACAAGTCACGCTACCTTTGTAAACAAGGGTATTGCCTTGTCTCGTGGGGTTTGCAAATCTTGAAAGAGATACTTGAGAGGGCCTGATTTTTCTTGCAGCCACCTAAGGCACCCTAACTACTGGCCTTTGTGGAAATGCCAAGTGTTGTGATCACCATCTGTGCTTACATATTGAAGAAGTGAGATTTAGTTGTGTTGGCTGCCTCCTCCTCAGAGTGTGTGCAGGCCAGTAAAGGCCAGGAAGATGGGGTTTTAAGCAGTCTTCCCTTCAGATGGATTCTAGGATAAATTGCCCTCCTATTCATAAATTGGAGTGACCAGGCCAATTTATTTGATGGAATCTGCCCTAAGGTGGCCATACACTGTGGTGGAGCTTCAGAGTCTCTGTGGTGACAGCCAAGCCCAGTAGACCATGCTGGTCTTGCAGCATTTTAGTTCACTCTTATGAATGCTTTTCTTCTTTTCCATTTCTGCTCTAACCCATTTGCTTTCTGTAACTACCCAAACTGTTTGGATCAGTGAGCAGCACCTCTTTTATGGTGAAAATTAGAATGCTTTATTTATTTCCTGACACATTCTTGGATCATCTCTCGGGCTAATAGAAATTCAGTTCTGGTTTTAACTTGAATTTCTTTTGTTTTACATGTGTGTATAATTTTAATTATTTCGATTTTTGTGTCTGTTACTTTGCAAAGATTTGCACCAAGCCACTCTGAATCGTGCACTTCCTCAATCGTTTTGGTTTTTAGGGAGAATTAAAGCTGGTGGCTTTACTTTGTAAACTGAGGTAAAGAAAAGTTGTTCTGTAAACTGCACCCACGGTCTGGTCATAAGCACCACTTTTACAGCCATGTTAGATGCAGAAGCATCTTCATGGCTGTACCATTTACAGGCAGACTGGGTGAAACTGGGAGTGGTTGGAAAGCTGGGGGCAGACCTGGGAGGGCTTCTTTGCTCACCACATCCCAGAGCCGTGACATGGGTGCAGGGCAGGTCTTTACTACCCTCATCCACTTGAGAAAACCTCTTGGAAGAGCTGTCAGAATGTGACAAAGGTATTTCTCTCACCACCTCTGCAAGTCTGTCTGTTACATTCTAGCTGGATAGTTACCTAGATTGAGTCACTTCCCATCACACTGAATCTTTCTTCTCTTTTTACTCTGTCTCCTCTTCTTAAGGTAAGTGATTTATTCTCTGTATCCATACAGTTCTGTCATAAAATTACTGAGGGGGCCTCATCAGAGATATTCATAGTCATACAATTGTAGAATCACAGAATGGTTTGGGTAATAAACCATTAAAACTCACCCAGTTCCAACCTCCTGCCACAGGCAGGGACCCCTTCCACTAGACCAGGTTGCTCCAAGCCCCATCCAGCCTGGCCTTGAACACTGCCAGGGATGGGACAGCCACAGCTTCTCTGGGCACCCTGTGCCAGCGCCTCAGCACCCTCACAGGGAAGAACTTCCTAATGTCTCATCTCAGTCTCGCCTCTGTCGGTTTAAAGCCATTCCCCCTTGTCCTGTCACTACCTGCCCTTGTCAAAAACCCCTTTCCAGATTTCGTGTTGGATACGTTAGGTATTGGAAGGCTGCTCTAAGGTCTCCCTATTTGCATTTCTGTATCTAACACGTTACCTTTATTACTTTATTATCTCTGTCTGAGACTATTACAGCTGTACTGGGAATACATGAGTCAGAAATAGGTGCAGGCTGAAGTATGGCTCCTTTGCATTCCCACACTGGCTTCCATTGCTGTCTGATCATCTCTGTCCCATGATTTGATTATTTCACATGGTGTTCAGTGGTCTGACCTTCCCTTTCCTAGGAGCGCTGGACTTGCTTTTCAAGATCATTGTGTTTTCTACTCTTGTAAAGTCTAAACCCCTTCCATTTCCAGGGGATACAAAGTGCCATAACCAAACCAAACCAAACTAGATCAGTGAGTTGAATTTTAAATATTGATTCACTTCCTGAATTTCAACTACTAGGATGAGGACAGGCACATGGCATGAAGATGTGGCATGAAGATACATAACTGTTAGCCCAAAGAACTCTTTTGAGGAGGTGAATCTCATTGAAGGGACTCGCTAAGGTTAGTCTAAACTCCACACTGTGTGAAGTTTATCACAAGCAGGTGTGACACTGAAACTAGCATGACTTTTATGTGTTACTTTTCCCTGGCAGTACCTTGGTTCCTGTACCCCGTTACCAAAGCCTAAGCTCATAGCTGGCTGAAACTACCACTTTATTAAAGGCAGTGACAAAAGCAAAATTAAATCTCAGAAACAAGTCCATGCATGCATAGTTGAGTAACAAAATGGAAATAAAAATGCAAGCTCAAGCATACTGTTGTAGGGCTTGACAAGCCAAACTCATGGACTTCACAGGACACCTTTGCCTGACATCCTGTTGCTGAAGAGAGAAGGGAAAAAACACAGGTTACCAATACTGGCATTGAGCAGAGTCAGGACTCTGCAGAAAACCATCTTCTGTGCAATGAGGTAAGATAAGGTTTGTCTTGTTGCTTTTCCAGGTTCTGTCTGTAGGGATAAGAAACTTCCATGTTGCCTCAGAGATCAGTCGGAACACAATCCAAAAGGAAAAGGCAGTTTACTGGGCAAGGCTAGGACTGCAGCTTGTAGGACTGTTTCACAGTCTCCTCACACAGCTTCAGAAATTTTCCAAATCTAAAATTGGATGGATGGGACCTTGAGCAACGTGGTCTAGTGGAAGGTGTCCCTACCTCTGGCATGTGGGGGTGGAACTAGATGAGCTTTCAGGTCCCTTCCAACCCAAACCAGTCTGTGATTCTATGAATTCCAGCTAAGAGGAAAAAAATCCAACTACACCCAGCCTTCCAGAGCTGTGAAACTGGAAGTGGAACAAATAGGTGTAAGGAATGTGATTGCCAACCAGGTTCCTTAGAATAGAATACCACATGAAGCAGGCCTCCAGGTTTTGAACAGAAACAGCATCATGAAGATAATCTGTCTCACTCTTTATCTGCTCCTCCTGCATCATAAAATAGCAAGGTAAATAGCTTTTTACAATGGCACTTTTTTTGTTTTTTGGGTTTTTTTTAAATAGAAAATTGCAGTCTCTTAGAGGAGATGAAAAGAGGTGATAATAGTTCTGCTTGGCATAAAATACAAGTAAGTGTAGACCGAAGCTATGACTACTACAGAAGCTCTTTCTCCTTCCTTGTAGGCAAGAGGAAAGAAAAAAGAGAATAGGAGAAACAAGGACGGTGCTGCCTGGGGGTTGGAGTTTTTATTGTTGTTTGCAAACCAGAAAAAACTGTAGATGTAGTGTGAGCTTGTCACACATTGTGACCTTAGCATCTTGTGCTGAGACATGTATTTTTATCAAGCAGGTTAGGTTTAACTGGGGAAAAAAAAACCAAACCAAACCAAACCAAACATGAAGTCTGCAGATAATGAAATTTTGTATTTCAGGTCACTAAAATGCTCAGATCCTGTAAGGGGAGTGGTAGCACCTAAGTCCACTCAGGCCAGTCTGGTCAAGCCACCCTTTCCAGATGGAGCAGACAAAGGCTCAGCGTTGGGGAAAATGAGGAGGGTGAGATAGTGGTGACAATGAAATGTATTACACTTTGGGTCATTTTTCCTGCTAGCATAATGGCTTTGTTGGGGAAAATGAGGAGGGTGAGACAGTGGTGACAATGAAATGTATTACACCTTGGGTCATTTTTCCTGCTAGCATAATGGCTTTAAACTGACAGAGGGGAGATTTAGATGGGGTATTAGGAAAAAGTTCTTCCCTGTGAGGGTGCTGAGGCCCTGGCACAGGTTGCCCAGAGAATCTGTGGCTGTCCCATCCCTGGCAGTGTTTGAGGCCAAGCTGGACAGGGCTTGGAGCAACCTGGTCTAGTAGAGGTGTCCCTACTTGTGGCAGGGGGTTGGAACTAGATGAGCTTTGAGGTCCCTTCCAACCCAAACCATTCTGTGATTCTATGGTATCTGAGCATGCTTTCGCATCCATTGCACATGGCAGCTATTAGAACCAATTTGGATGAAAGATAAAGTTGTAATTAACTTGACATTAACTGCACTTGCCTTAAAGATTGTGTTTAGTAAGTACCACCAGGTTTCCCAGAAGAATTTGAATGTCTTGAACAAAATATACATTTGATGGAGCATGGAGTCTGAAATCAAGATTTCCCTTCCTGCAGATGCTGTTAAAAAACAGCTCTACTCTCTCTGTGGTTGAGATAACTCAGCAGATTGCCATGAAGCAAACACCCATTTCTCTAACAGAGGAACTCCCTTTGGTTTCTGATCTGAGTATCTTGCAACAAAGCTTCAACCCAGAGTTGTTGCTGTGATAAACGTAAGAAGCAGCAAGCAGGATGTGGCCAGAGGTGACTGTCTTCAGCATTCAAAGATAAGCATCCTATATTGCATCTTAAATTACAGGATGGTCATGAGAACACTGAGTTTATTATCAGTTGCACTAGCTCTGTCTTCTAGTAATGAATAAAACTATCAATACCCTTTATAAATTACACAAGACTGTATCTTGAAATATATCCTTTGCCTGCATGGTACTATATGGTACATCCCTCATTAAGATCAGCCAACAAGACAGAAAAACTACGCCAGAGGTCCCATGTCAGTTCATCTTTTTGAACAGCCCTCCAGAGGAATAAAGATGCAGCATGCAGTGCACAGTTTAATTAGTTTATTTTTTAAAGTCCTGTCAGAAATATAGCTGTGCATTAAGTACAAAATATATATTAAACAATCTATTGCTGTTTCCAAGGGAACAGGAGTACTTTCATTCTGTTCAAATGCAAAACAATATAAACCTTTAACACTGACGCCAGAATCATGTTTTGCACCCATCATCAATGTATTTGATATGAAAGCATCTCTAAATAAGAACAGAAAGGCCACCTTCATTTTATTTCATCGGCAAGTTTAATCCCACAGCAAACATGACCAGGCATATCATGAGACCAGTTCAAGTCTATACATCTCACATTATCTGAGCTCCCACATATACATTACATAGCAACATCTTTAGAAAAATAATTTTCCCTGCCCTGCAGGGGAAGACATTCAGAGGCAAAAAGGAAACACATTTGCAATATATTATACTTGGAGAATTTATGCCATAGCAGCTTTGCAAGGACACATACTAAGTATGGCTGGCTTAAGCCACATTCAAGACAACCAAAATTTGGGACATAAAAAAAGCTAAGCCACTCTAACCCACCTTGAGATCCAGTAATGCTACAAGGCATCGAGAGCTACAGACCTAAAGAACCCCATTCCTGAAGAAATTACGCAGGCAAGTGGTTAAATCCTCTAATTTCTTCCTACTTGTTTTAGAAACAGCTCTCAACCCTGCATACCTTTCTACTTCCATTTAAGTAGTTCTAGCAATTACACCTCAATCCACCATGATAAAATGATTTCTCAAAAGAAAAGGAGAGATCTGGAGGAAGGTGAAAAGAGGCTGTTTCAGTGAAAATGCATTTTCACACAGAAACTGAATCTCTTTGTGCTAAACTTACAAAAGTTCAAATACAAGGCAACAGTCACAAAGACTATACATTGAGATGGCAAAGATGTAGACTCCTGAATTCTTCCATTAGCTGAAGTTCTTATTTGTAGGAGAAAGCTCTGGAACTGCAGTTAAAATGAAGAGTAGCTTGGAAGGTGGGGAAAGAAAGAGGAAAACAGAATAAATATGTAAATAAACATTTCATTAACATTTATAATTTTTCATGAAGGTTAAGACTTAACTGATACTTAGCAAATTAGCTGAGAGTCTCTGATGTAAAACTCTGGCATTACAGTAATTTGGCATCCCTTGGAGTTCTACCTGGTAATATTAAAATACAAAAACAGTAGAATAGCAGCAGTGACTAAAGCATCCATGTTACTGTGGCCAAGGCAGTGTTATATATGCAGTAGCGTTCTATTCCCTATCTGTTTGTGTTACCACACAGTATTAACCCAAATCATTTAAACTCCTGAACCTGCCACCAAACTGAGGTTCCTCTCAAGGCAGAGCTGCCAGATCTGGCAGATAAGGAAGGCTCAAAGCAAAATTTCAGTTCATGACACAAAGCTTCAAAGGGAAAGAAAGTTACTAATGCACTTGGTGGGTCTTGGATATAAACTATTAGAACACAGATTAAGGACATTTTTTGTTAGGATCACTAGGGTTGAGAAAGTAACTGTGGCAGGAAGAAGCTCTCAAATTACAAGTCTCCTGCTCCCCCACCCCCTCAGAAAAAATAAGAGAGGAGAATGGTAGTCTTTAAGCATCTTGAAAAAACATGAATAACTAATATAGCTTGAACTTTAGGTTAGATGTAAGGAAGAAGTTCTTCACAGTGAGGGTGGTGAGGCACTGGAATGGGTTGCCCAAGGAAGTTGTGAATGCTCCAACCCTGGAGGCGTTTAAGGCCAGGCTGGACAGAGCCTTGGGCGACATAGTTAAGTGTGTGGTGTCCCTGCTCATGGCAGGGGGGTTGGAACTAGATGATCTTAAGGTCCTTTCCAACCCTAACTATTCTGTGATTCTATGAAAATGACCAGAGAACAAGTGTACAGTGCCTTCTGGTTACAGTGGGCCTGGGCACTGTCACGGACATTAAAAGCTCTTGGTTAAGAATGGTTTGACTACTAGGCATAGTCTAACTGAAGATACTCTGAAACAATCCTGCTAATAGGATGAGGCTGTTCAGTATAAAAACTACTTAAGAGGTTTAAAAAGACAGTTTTAAAGCATGTATCTCTTCCTGTTTTGAGTAATATATACTCACCTGTCCTCTAAACACACAGAATACACTCAGTCAGTCAATGACTGACTGCACTTACCACTAGTCAGGAAGTTCATGTTTCACTAGTGACAATACTCCATTTAACATAATCCCTCTTCAACTAATAGGCTCTATCTGCAAAATAAACTTTAGTCATCTGAATATGATGAACAAAGTGGTAGGTTGGGTCCTGGAGTTTTTTGGTCTCCCAAATCCATACACTGTAGTAGTCTTTCATTAGCCTTGTATGTATTAAGCATACACATTTCCCCATTGATAATCCCTACAGCATTGATTTGATGAGGCCAAATAACTGCAATACTCTTCAGTATCTTTTAAATTGAAGTGTCTCAAGTCTTTAGGTTGCTTCACTAGGTGGGAGAAATAATACACATATGCTTATGTATCACTTGGTTCTTTCTTCAGGATCAAACTCTGTACTTAAGTTTTCGGGTGGACAAAACCTTTTTCTTCACTCCTTTTAAAGACAAGAGCCAGACATTATCAGCATCATGATAAACTTAAAATTTTTAGCACCAGTGAACAAGAACTACTCAACTGTGGTCAAAACTAACATTGTTGTGGCACACGCAATCAATAACAGAAAGCAATAACATACACAAACATTAGTAAACTCCTGAATTGTTGCCATAGTGAACTTAGTGTTTGGTAAACAAGGAACTATGGATTTTCTTCCTAAGAGCAAACAGGATTGCAATTTCTCCTCACACTGTCAACAGGTTTTTCTCTGCCCCCAAAGTGTTGAGGGCAGCCCAGCTCCTATTGTCTAATAGTACCGGAAATACCCACAGCAGATGGATGTTGATATGGCCACTGAGAATTCACAGGAGACAACAGAAATCGTAAGTCACCCACAACACCAGCAGATCACTTGAACAGCTGCAAGTCACAAGTTCACCTTTGGTACAAGTTCAGGTTTGAACAACAGTAAACCCAATTCTGCATCACCCTATGTAGTTAGGACATACCTTCACTCATGTATCCAACTCACAACCTGAAAAAAACCATCCAGCACTAGGAGATCCCACCAGCACAAAGGTATCTCATTCAACTGCTACACTTTTCTCTCTCTGGTGATGGTGACTGACATTCTGGGCCCAGAGCACACACTTACAAAAACATTCATCAAAATAAAGAATTGCGGGGCACTTTCAGAACACATTAAAAATATTTCCTCAGTAAACTTGGGTCAGAGTTATTCAGCCTTCTCCAGAGTTATTTAGCCTTCTCCAGAGTTATTTAGCCTTCTCCAGAGTTATTTAGCCTTCTCCAGAGTTATTTAGCCTTCTCCAGAGTTATTCAGCCTTCTCCAGAGTTATTCAGCCTTCTCCAGAGTTATTCAGCCTTCTCCACAACACTACCACATCTTGCAGAAATACTAGAGTCAATTCTACATCAACATGCAACTTTCTGAAGAGAACTGCACAGAAGGGAAGGGCATACCTCAACCCTACGTGTTTTGAGCAAAGCCTTAACCTGACTTCAGATTTCATGAGAAGCACGGTCAATTCAAAATCTGTCTCAACTCTCCACAGCGCTGTGAAAAACAAAACAAACACCCCCCACCCCACCCCCTTATCTTCATTAATTTAGCTATTTCCCTGATACAGTATCTATTCCAAGGCACTGAGGTGAAAAGATTTACAGGTCTTTTCTGATGAAGTTTTGCCCAAGATGTAGAGATATGACAACAGAACTTTCCTGTAGGCAGTTTTGATTGACAACACTTCATTTAGTTAGCTTGCTACTGAAGTAGCTTATTACTTTAATAGAGAACAATACCAAATAATTGAACACATGACCTCATCCAGAAAAAAAGTATACCAGCAACAACGAAATTCTATTCTGGTGAAGATGGACTATGCTGGCAACTATGATCTTTTATAAATGCAGCATGTATGGATGATGAAGCATAATCTGTGGTGGAAGAACATGACTAGTGGCTCTTCTCTGGTTAAGACTTACAAGCTACATAGCTCCATCAGCACTGCGAGCTTGAAATCCCTCTCTGCGGAGACTGTTTAAATCTAGACGTGTTAGAACTTCACAGCGCACCAGGAGCGTATCATCCTTTACAAAGGTTCTTTGTTTCAAGGTTTGCAGGTGCATGAAAGTCACATAACCAAACCCTTTTGGATTGCGGTGAATTGTTGGTCTCTGGAAGGCTAGTAACTCTGGCTTGGCTTCCATGACTTCTTCATGATTCTGCCTGTCAGGGCCTTCCGACTGATCCAAAATAGAAAGTCGTATAGTGCCTTGGAAAGGCCAAGGCAGATGGCTGTCATATTCTCCTTGCATAGTGTGGACAAACAGAGAAATAAAATTAGCACACCGCTGAGCATTTGGTAACTGGATATGCAGGCGCAAACACAGCTTGTAGCCAGGCTTTCCGGTATAGAAGCCAGGACTGTGCATCACAACAGGTCTCTCTTCTTCCTGGGCTTTCTGAAGTCCGCTGAAGTTCTCAATCTTCCAGATATAAATACCATTACATTGCTGTGCTTCCATTTCAGTAATCTTTCCCTCCAAATTTCGGATAGTACGTTTGAGTTCTGCCATGTGAGTGTTCTGAGTCTCCATTTTAGCAATGAGTTCTCTGATTTGGTGATCTTGTCTTACCAGACGACCTTCCAACTGCTGAATAGTTTCTTTGAAGTTTTCAACTTCTGGATTACAATCATATGTGGCATGTGACACATGTGAGAAGAGGGCAGGCTCAAAGGGTAAGCCATTGATGAAGGGTACAGGATTTGTAGCAGTAACACTGATATTTTGAAAACTCTGAGCCATCATTCTCATGTGAACCTGAGTGAACTCCTGCATGTGTCGTGCCAGTTCATTCCTTTGCATCTAGAATTTAAGAGATGTGGAATTAGGAATACATCAAATACTATCTGCAATCCCAGCTTAAACATGGCTTGGAAGAAAACCAAACTAGTTGCTTCTGTTATGTGAGAAAAACTGGAATATGAATCAAGGACAGAGGATGCGACAAAGCAGCACTTGACCAATGGAGGGTTCCAAATTTAAGATTGCTGTTAATACAAATGAGAAAGGAAATTCAAATGCCAGTGGCAAGTACTGTTCTACTCAAAATAGTGATATGGTGAAAAAAGTGTTAGTGATAAACATCCATTTCCTATTTTTAGTGTCTCACGTATCAGCAATGTATCCCCTCCATTGGTTTGCTAAAATGCTCCCCCGTACCAAACACAAAGGTGTATGAAAACTGATGTAGAAACGCTGAAGGGAAAAGATCTATTTTTACAAAGAGGTATTAAACAACTAAGAATAAGATTATCCAGATTAAATCATTTTAGAATTTCATCAAATTTAAAGCACTGTCACGTTTTCTCTGCTGACCTTTAAGAGCCAACTCTATTTGGTCAGAACTTTGGAAGAAATGCTAGAAGCTACTTTCTTGCTATGAAATCTGAGGAAACACTTATGCATTAATAAAAACAAGTTATCAAGCAAATCATTCACGGAGTTTTTTTAAATTTGGAAAGGACTTTTAAAAGGCAGTGTATGAACATGTAGTGTTTTACAATCAAGATACCTCAAAAGGACAAAAAAAACCCAAACCACCAAACAACCCACAAATCACTGAGGATTTGGGCTGGCAAATGAGACAAGAATAGGAAAACACATTAAAAAAACCCCAAACAACAAACACATGCAGAAGGTGTGCAATTCCTTATTCTGACAAAGGCTTACCTTTTCTGGACACCCAAAGGCACTGTAAAAACATGGCACTGGGGCAGTAGGACAATCATTGTCATAATGGTTAGGCATCTAAAACAAATCAGACTTGAAATTAACTTTTCCATCGAGAGTTTTATTCTTTTATACCATCCTAAAACAATATGACTGCATGGACTCTGAATAAGTAGCTGAAGTCAGATCAGTTTATGCCTATGTAATTTCTAAAGGAAACATAGACTTTTTGAACAAAAATGTTAACTGATAATAAAAATTCTACCTCCTTCTTGTATGTACATTAATGATTCACTATGTTTGTTCTTACAGAAGGCATCAGAAAGCATTCAGGTTTTCTTGCTAGAACAAATGCCTTTTGTTTCTAGCCTATCCTCAAAGTTAGATCACAGTCCATTTAATAGATTCATAGAACATGAATTACAGAATGCTTTGGGTTGGAAAGGACCTTAAAGACTCCAGTTCCCCCCCCCTGCCACAGGCAGGGACACCTTCTACTACACCAGGTTGCTCCAAGCCCCATCCAACCTGGCCTTGAACACTGCCAGGGATTGAGCATTTCCTTCCCTTCTGAAGCACTACTTGCATAGAATCATAGAATAATTAGAGTTGGAAA
>NW_009918558.1:0-15088 GCF_000696875.1 Nestor notabilis
AGACCCTTCGCGTCCCCCCGGCAGCGCCTGAGGGAGGCTGAAACCGCCGCCCGGGCTTTTCGGCCTGGGGAGATGGGGTGAGGGCTCGCAGAGGCCTCCCGTCGCTCCCGCACATCGCAAGGCTCTCGCTTTGTACCCCTGCTCACCAAGCCTTGTTCCCCTTGGGAGGCAGAGGAACTGCAGACTCCTCACTTACCGGCAGGGCACAGCTATGATTTCTGCTCCCCACTGGGTCAGGCCTACCGTTTTCAGAACTGGAGAAAACGAAAAAGAGCTCGTCTTTCTGCTCCCATCCCTTTTACCCCCCAGCTCTCTTGGGAAAACGCATTGCTCTGTCGAGTGGGGTATGGGAGGCAGTGCTGCTTGGCCCTGTTTCTGTGTGCTTCACCTTGTTCTTTTGCCTGTTTTGACACAGGGAAAAGCGAAGCGGGAATGCCTGTTCTTCCCTTGCTTAGGCAAGGCTGATTTTCTCAATGCAGAGAGTAGTAAAATCCAACATGGTTATGATGTCATGGCTTAAGAAAGGATCATGAAGTGACTGACTTAGATTGGACAGTCACTGTCCACATGCACCATTTAGATTGGCACGTGGTGTGAATACAAAGTGAGCCAAGAGGTGAGGAAACAATCCGTACCTCCAAAATGTGTATGGTACATCAGGAAGTTTAGAAGGATGTCACTGAGAGTCTAATGAAAAATAGCCTTCCTGAAACAGGAAGATGCTAATGTGTTGTTGTTTGGTTGGTTGGTGTTTTCCCCTCAATAAAGTAGACACAGTTATTGGTTCTGTTAAAAAGCTCATTTGTGTGCATTCTGGATGTCTTCACTGAAAAACTCGAATCATCCATTCAGCTATGTCACAGTGAGGGGAGAAAAGCTTGAATGCTGTGTAATTTAGTAATTAGAACATTTCACATACTTTCTGTAACAGTTGCAAGTAGTTGCAGTGTTTAGAGTCTGTCTCTTAAAATCTGGACGCATTCAAGCAGAATGGAGAATAGCTGGACAAAAGAAAGTGCATTTAAGTGTAACTTTTTTGTAATCATTGATAGGCACACAGTGGGTTTCTGCAAGTAATGTTGGTAAATAAAGACATTATAGTTCTGCAAGTACATTCTAGTAGTTGGTTACCTTGCACAAAGATAGAGATGATGCACTCAGTCTGTTGAAAGGCCACAGGAGCTCAGGTATGTCCACCGAAATGTGTATCTTTAGGAATTACAGATGAGGTTCAATTCCTACTGTTGTCAGTTTCCAAGTAGCTTGCACTGTAATGCTAAAGAAGCAATACCAATGCCCAGCTCTAATGCTTGAACAAGACAAGATGGTGGCTAAACAAACTCCAAGTTGAACCACTCCTAGATACATTACCTGTATCCTGTATTCGTGCATTGCAGTAAATTTTACCTGGAGCTGTAGTGAGATTTGGGTGAAAGAAGCACCATCTTCATGCGTTACTCATTCATAAAAGACGAGTGAGGAAACAAGAGTAGTCTCTTCCTGTTCCCCTGCTTAGTATGTCACGACAGTCTTGCCCTCTCCCAGTCAGGAGTGACTACAGCTCTTTCTAAAGGTGAACATTTCATACCCAGGATGAGGGGAGCAGCTGCCAGCCTGTGGGAACCAGAGGAGAGGGATTTCATCTGTTCTCTGGGGTTTGCTTGCTCTCTGCTTTTGTCCTGTTTGTTACGTATCTGTCTGTTCCAGTTTACTTCCAGTTAAGTTGAAAGAGGAGAGCTGGGAAGGCCAGTTTATCATGATTGAGAGGAACCTACTTTTCCTCTTCGATTAGTAGTGAATCATCTGAAAATCACATCATGGATGTTTGAGATTAACCTTGTGTGCGAGTGAGAGGCAAGGAGAACAGTGCCAAGTAGTATACACCTGTTGTTTGGGAGGGAGGAGCACAGTTACATTCTCCATGGAACTGGTCTGTATGCTAAATCACTGTCTTGTAGTTCTGGATATTAAACACTTTTGTAATAAAGAGGTGGATTGCAGAAACTTCATGCAGTTCATCACATAGGCTTTCCAGCAGAAAAAGCACAATCTTAAGCTGATTTCAGGGTAGATCATATTTTTAAGTGGTTGTATATTTTGGATTGCATTTCCTTCTTGCCCAGTTTAGTTGCACTTCCTGTGGGAAGGTGGCATTACTAACTTCTTTCCTCTTGATAATCTGTCCTAATTCTGTGCAGACTTCCCTTGAAGACACACTACTTAATGCCACAGAGGCTTCACCCTTAAGCTAAGAAATGGACTTCTAGATTTTTGTATTGCTAAATCAATGAAAGTTTGGGTTTGGTTTTTTTTCATTAACATGGGCTTTTAAGATGGAGGCTGTACAAATGAGTATTTTGAGATTGCTGAAGAGCACTGTCTTGTAAAGGGACACTGTTAGGAATTCCTACATGCAATTACAAAATTTAGAAAATAAAAGCTTCTATTATGAAACTCAAACTCTAGCTCAAGATATGGTTTAGCTAAACTTCAAACTCTACACTGCTCCAAATGTGATTGTTACGTTATGGATAAAACAGTGACTTTTTAATTGCATATATTCATTACCATGTTCTAAAGTGAAAGAATGATGTTAAATGTATAATTGTAAGGAACTGAAATAATATTTTTATTTTTATGTAGCTTCCTGTTTTTCTGGCACTGACAGTGAATGGCGGCTTATCCTAACTCGGTTCTGAAGTGAGGTGGAAAATTTGTCCAATAATCCAGTATCAGCAAGACAGACAAGGTAATGGTAAATTTATATTTTTGCAAAGGAGGTGAAAGAAGACGTGTGGATGGCTGCTGTTTTATCTTTTTAATGCTTTAAATTAAAAAAATCCCAAACAACTTCTGCAAAGCCGTATGCTTTCACAACCAACTTAGTGTTAATTAGACTGAGTTGATGTGCCTGCAGTCAAGGCTCTTGTGTTGCAAACATGAATAATGTATTAGCGAGCAATAATGATATTATAAACTTCACTGTTTCATTGTAATGTCTGAGCAGCAACATGGCTGTGTGAATTGCAGGTCCCTTTTCTCTGCAGGGAGGCTGTATCTGCCTACCTCCTGTTTTGTCTGGTTAGAAGAATGAGTTTTGTTCAGTAGCTGCTTGTCTTTTTTTTTTTTTTTTTTAATGCCATTAGGCTGACCAAAGGGATTTGCATGAAATGTTTGCTTTATATTAAGTTAATTGCCCAAAACCCCAGAAATTGAATTGCAATCTAGAGATAACATCATACTACATCTTTTTAATGCAAAACATTGCCATCATAACTGTAGAGTTAAATATATACAGGTGCATCAGTGTATGATGTATTAAAGGTTTTAGCTGAGTGTCTTGTTTCTCTGGTAGGAAAGAACTAATTCTCAGTGCAGTACTATAAAAACAGACTGACAAAGCAGAATTCGATTTTCTCATAAAGCACTATGTTACAACATCATTAAAGGTAGGGGAGAGATACCTGCATAACTCTAGCAAGAATTCTTTTTGTGCAAGAGAACGAACAGCATGTTTGCCTGCATGTGGCTTTGGAAATGCCAATTTTGATGTGTAGGGCTGCCTGCAGTTAAGATCTCCAGTATTTGTACTTCAGATGTTAAGGTAACTGCTTCTTCAGTTGTTCCTTATTCCAGATCTGTTGTTTTGGCCCTGTCCAAAACAGTGAAGAAAGAAGCGGACATTTGACTAGCTATCTAGATGTTTGTGGTTTTTATTTTTTTTCATTCCTTTGCTCAGTACCTTTTCTGTAGTTTCTGGTTTTCTTTTAAACACGCCTTTGCGTTTTTTAACAAGAGGGATGCCTCATACAAAGTGATAATTTTTAAGTTTTCTTATATGAAGTGTTAAAGATAAAACTGTGAAGTATATGCTCTGTACTGCTTTGATACAAGATGGCTTTTTTGACTTCCTTTGGAGTGGTTGTCCATCTTTCTTAAACCACCGAGTGTAAATGACTGTTCTGACTATGCACACTGCATAACAAATCTGTGGCTCTGAGTCTAATGAGTAGCTAATATGTAGTTTATTGAGCAGCTTTTAAAAATCTATAATCTTGGTTAAAACATCTCAGTCAAATTTTCAAAAAAGAAAACATTTTATTATCTTCCTCTTGGGAGAGGAACCCTCAATGTGTTCTAATCATGCTTATAAGAAACCAGTGTTTAGCTCTTCATTTATGTGTTCGTGAAATAATGCATGATTCAGCTTGATCCCCTTAGAAAAGCCACCTTACCACCTGTAATCGTTGAAATAAGAGATTTTGTTATGGCGTCTTTCCTTAAATGGGGAAATAAAAAAAAAAAAAAAAGCCCTTTGCTGGTTATCGGGAATGTAAAAATAATTTTATGAGTTGATAATGTAACCAATATAATGTAGTAAGGCTGACACATTTTGCTGGGATTTCACTTTTCCTGAGAGAGATATATACATGTATCTCAAAAACAAATCTCAGGGATTATTAGTTCCTTCATAGCTGTTTTCCATGACAGTTTACAGCTGATATCTTACAGAAAAACCCACTCAAGTTTGACATTTCTAGATATCACACACATTTAAAAGCTGTGTGACTTTAAAAAAACCCCAACATTTACTATTAAATTCTGAGCACTGGGAACTGTGATAACTGGTCATTTGACGTGTCAGGTCTTACAGAGTTGTTCTTTGCCTGTGAGCTCAGTTTATGTATTATGCACTTGACTGTTTGAGAAATTAGTGCATCAGAGTGTGTCTAAGAGGGGTTCTTCGGAGAGCTTCCTAACAGTAATGCTTTCCAAAGATGGAAAGCTTCATAATTGTCATCAGATACATATAAATAATGAACAGTGTAGTTTTCTAAAATGCGTTTAATGTTTTATTGTTAACAGGTCTGCAGGCGATAAGGAATTCACCATGAATGGGCAGCTGGATTTAAGTGGGAAGCTGATCATCAAAGCTCAGCTTGGGGAAGATATTAGGAGAATTCCTATTCATAATGAAGATATCACCTATGATGAATTGGTGCTAATGATGCAGAGAGTTTTTAGAGGAAAACTTCTGAGCAATGATGAAGTCACAATAAAATACAAAGATGAAGGTAATACTTTATTACTGCTCTTAAGGTTTAATTACTTCTGTTGATCTAATATGATCTACCTATGGACAGAAACTCTGAAATTCACCTCTTCAGAATTGTCCACATTCATTGCCAATTGCAAGTGATTTCTTGTAAAATTCTTTGATTCAGACAATAGAAGCTGTATCTTTTGTGGTTATGCTGTCTTAACTTAGCTGTTCTTTCAGAAATAATGGAGGAAATGCTATCTGAAAGTTCATTTTTTGCTGATGCAGGAAGCTGATGCTATTGCAGTTTTCTGTCTACTCCACTATTTAGTGGTTTCGGTGCTAAAGTAGGTCTGAAGTAGAGGAGGGAATAAACATGTGACTTAACACAAGCTCCTACAAGACTTGGAAAACTTCACTTCTGTAGTAGTAATTCTTAATTATGTTTTCCCCCATCAGTAAAGATTACAAGACACTTATAACCCGAAATACTTATTAAAAGTAATCTTTTCCTTGAGTAATGGTTTGAATCTATCGGACGTCGGTTGTTTCAAAGAAAAGCTTGATCGTTAGTGTTAAATGCAACCTTAAGAAGAGCTTCCACAGAATGAAAAGAACCTTGTTTGAGATGTGTATAAAGAGAGATGTAGATTGGAGGGTTTTCCTCTTTGAATGTCAGAAGGGTGATATTCATAAAAGGAAAGTCAGAATGAAGTAGTAAAATCCAGTCTTTTAGTCAGTTCAAAGACTCTGATGATTCTGTTGGTGTGCAGTAAAAGAGCTACATTACTGAAGCATTCAGGTTCTTAATAGCACTGACTGTGGTGCTTAAATAACTTTTGTTCATGCATCCAGGCTATAAAATTTCACTTTGAGTGGTCCCAAGACAGGGGTTTTTTTGGGTTCATGGAGCTTTTGAGAGACACTGCTCAACAAAATTGATATGCAATGAAGAGCTAATATTTTGGGTCTTGATTGCTAGTGGGAGAGGGCTCAGTGGATTTGTGGTAGTTTTGGTTTTCTTCTTACCATATAATCAAATTTTTTTTTTTTTTTTTTGTTTCTGGAATGAGGTAAAAGTAAATCGATGGATGCTTTTTCATTAGGTTAAAGGTTCTGATTCCCGTTCTTTTAGTTCTCTGTTTTCGTTTATGCTTCTGTCTCTGTCTTCTTTTGAAGAAGATAATTACAGTCTCCATCATACACCATTATGGTTTCGTTCTTCTGTTGTGTTTCAGAGCCTAGAGACCTCCTACTGTTAATTTTAGCTTTCTTAGAATGTACTACTTCTCCACTGCGACTGTGGTATTCTTGACTTTGCTCCAACTAATTTAAGATTCTTCTTTAAATCTATATCAGTTGTTAGAAGCATTGGAATATATACATTCTAGCTATTTCTGTTTTGTTATTTATCCCTCCAGACCTTGAGGAATGTCTGTCCTTATCTATTGTGAGGAGATACCTTAAGGTGGTCTAAGGATTTCCACTGCTTCTACGACCTCGATCTAAGTCTTCTCAGAATTCACATGCACACTCTTTAGGTGTTCAGAAGAATGCTTAATGTACCCCTCCTCACTTTGTTTCTTGTTGCTGTAACACATGAAGCTAGTGATCTATAGGCCTGGATTTGGGATTTTCTACTTAAAGGTTCTGGAAAATACCGTGGCTTTGTTTCTTCATCACACTGTCATGATCCTTGAATCTAACACATTTTGGTTTGTTTTTCTTTTTTTTTTCCCCTTAAACTTGTATTCTTAATTGTGGAGGTTAGAAAACTTTAAATCCCAATCCTTTTGTTTCTGGATTTGTAGTCTAAGATAGTTAAAAGCATATTCTTCAGTTATATTTAGGTTACATGACACTTTTATTAATTACTATTGAAAAGAATTTTAAGTTTGATTACTGCCTTGTGGAGTTAAGTTTTGTATTCGAGTTGGGCATCTTTCAGACTTCTGAACTAAGTAAATTGCTCTACTAGGTGTAAAAACATTTTCATGTACTGCTTAGGGTTCTTGATTATGTAGTAAAACCTGATGTCTGAAAAAAACCCCAAACCCAAACAAACCACTGAAGACTACCAGCAGCGAATTTACATGAATCAAAGAGTAGAACTGCATCTTAAGCACAGCATGTTACTGAGTTACATATGTTAAAGGCCCTGTGGAGCTAATAGTAGAAACCTTACTTTTCTTTTTTGAAAGTTAGGCTTGAATTTCAAACTAGTGCCTAATGTGAGGTTGTCCTTTTCGTTCTTTTTCTTGATCACATTGCAGTAGAAGTTGTGTCATGGTTTAAGCCCAGCCGGTAACTCGGAACCACGCAGCTGCTCGCTCACTCCCCCTCTTCTTCTTCCCCCCGCTCCCAGAGGGATGGGGAGGAGAATCGGAGGAATGCAACTCCCACAGGTTGAGATAAGAGCAGTCTTTTGGAGCCAGTCATGGTTCTGTCTTATCTTCTGTGCATAAGTTCCCTGCACACTGATTCTTGGGCTAAAATAATAAACTTTTTACTGGTAACTTCAGAATCAAATAGGGAAAAATATTTTTGAGTAACAAAGTAACACTAGGGCAGAAGCCCTAGTGTGAAGGTCAGGAGTTAAAAGACTTTGCTTTTAATGTAACTCCTTTCATGTTCTTTTCAGATGGAGACCTTATAACAATTTTTGATAGCTCAGATCTTTCCTTTGCAATTCAATGCAGTAGAATACTTAAGCTGACATTGTTTGGTAAGTATAGAAGATTATCTCTTCTTTTAGTAATGTTTATTGAAATTCTGGCAGTGGGCTTCACTGGAAGGTACTAAAAACTTTCAGTTTTCACCTTAGAAAAATGAAATCAGTAAATTAAAAATACTGTCTTAATACGTGATATTACTCTGTTTCATGTGACATCTGAACTTATGGAAAATTAAACTATTTCTTTTTATAAGATTGCTTGAAGTATTTGTTATATGCATGTATGTATATATATATGGTCAATGTTTTTTTCTTAATGTTATTTTCCATGTTAACCCCAATCTAGCATTTGTGGGGGTTTTTTCACAGGTGTATGAGAAATTTAAGATGGTGGTCATTCCGCAGTGTTACTAGCAGTGTTACACTGCTAAAAACTAACAATTGCTTAAAGCTGAATAGACTTCAACATTTATCCTGCAGCCTTTGTATAAAATAGTCCTTTATTTTAAAGCTACTATTGGTAGATTAGCATATAGTTCCAGGGAATGGTGAGCAGCTTTTAACTTGGACACTGACCCTATTCATGAACTGCAGCAGTTGTGTGTATGCTGCATTAGTTCTAAAGGCACTTTCAAAAGGGACAGCTTTCCACAACTAAGTACGATATTTGTATTGTTCAGGGTATATTCCTGGAGATGAGTAAATAATGCAGAAACTTACTGCAGACTTTACTCTGCAGTTCTGGTACTGCTGGGTACTGTTGAACTGAGATTATATTGAAGGAACAGTAAACTCCAGAATGAGTTCAATCTGTGTTGACTAAACTTTGTCACTTTAAACTCCATGGAGGATGATGGTGCTACAAGCAAGTAAGAGTTGGGAATTATTTTTTTTTCAACTGGATTTCAGAATGTTACTGCAGACTTACATTTATCTAATTGTTGTTTTGCAGTGAATGGACAACCGAGACCCTTAGAATCTAATCAGGTGAAATACCTGCGTCGAGAGCTGATAGAACTTCGCAATAAAGTCAATCGTTTACTGGACTGTTTAGAACCACCAGCTGAACCAGGGCTTTCCACTAACCTGCCTGACAGTGGTAGGCAGCCTGGCAAAGCATTGTTTGGTTTGACTTGCAGAGTCGTGTGCTGTTCAACAAAGTGAAAAATGGAGTCTTGAATATTGGCTGTGATCATTTGTAATTGTTGCTTGATGGCTCAGAACATAATTTTTAATGCTCTCTGAGGGACAATTTCTATACAACTTAGCTGGAGTAAAGCACTAAGCCAACTTGGGAATAAAGCTAAAGTTTTGAGTTTCTGTGCTATGTATGAAAACGCTGTAACTAACACTTGTGAGTCATGACAACATTTTGAGAGGGCTTTGAGCTGAATTAATAGTTGGTTGTTGCTGAAGAGTTCTTGCTCCCAGCTGAGCACTCCCACTGCTTACTTTGGGCTAGCTCTGGTGCTTGTCTTGTCATGTTGCTGAGAGAGTTTGATTCACTAAAACAGTAAAAAGAGAATTCAGCGAAAATTATATCTACTTTCTTTGCCAGGTTAGGAAATTCAATCCACACATTTTGAGCTCAGACCAGCATCAGAGCTGTCTCAGGGTAAGCAGCACAAGCGTGCAGGTAGGGGTGTGAGGGAATTATAGGGGGAGGGCAGAATGGGAAGGATTCTCCCAGTTATGAGGCACTGATCTCCTAGCTTAGGGCTGTTGTACTGTTAAAACTGTACCTCTGTGTGCTTAACAACAGATTTTGGGCAGTCTGGGCACAGCAAATAATGATGCAAAGTCATGGAGTACAGCGTTCTGAGTGAAGAGGCGAACCAAGAACTCCAGCCTTTCTTGTAGGAAACGCTGCTTTTGTATTTTAGGGTGTAAACAAAGCTAGCCACTCTACACCCTCTCTGCACTTACTTGTTTTTTAAGAGAAAATGTGGCAACCCTATGAAAGGGGTTTCTGAGTGCTTCACTGCTAGGTGTACAATTGCAAAGTGATGAACTTTACCTGTCAGCTTAGGAAGAATTCAGGGAGAAGGGGATAGAAGAAAAAAAAAAGCTGCTATAAAAAACCTGGAACCTATACTATAAGTTACCTTAATCTTGAATTCTCTGTAGGCAGGAGAATATGCAATATGTTTGAAGCAGGAGCCTTGTATCTTTGAATATGAGAGTGATAAAAGATACTGATACTCCACAGTGTCAGTGTATCTTCAAGTAACTGTGTAATGAAACTTAAACTGTCTGATTCATCACAGTTTGAGATAGATCACTGATTCATTGCTATTATACTAACATGAGCATTTCAACAGTTAAAACATTCCCTCACCCCCCAAACTAAGCAATTGAAAGTTGCTGTAGAACAGTACATACACATGGTTGTATTTCAGATCTTGGGACTTCATAACGGGGCATTTTGTTTTGTAGATGCTGTAGACGGAAGGGAAGAAAAGCCTACTGGTGCTGATTCTAGTGTTAAGCCATCTACTCAAGTCATAGCAGCAAGCATGTCTGCATTTGATCCATTGAAGAACCAGGATGAAATCAGCAAGAATGTCATGTCAGCATTTGGCTTAACAGATGATCAGGTGTCAGGTAAGAATATGTCTTAAGAAAAGGGAAGCAAAACCTGTTTGTAATCAGTGACTCAAACCTTGTTTTATAATAAAGCATTTTATTTTGAATGTATTAAGCTGTGTTCTGTATTAGCTATTTCTTTTCTGAATTCCAAAACTGGGTATGTTAAGGTGTTGTAACTGTGTTGCAAACTTTTGTGTACAAAGTGTTGAAATGTTGCTTTTGCTTTTAGCAGTGTGTTTTAGCTTGGAGTAGAAAATGGCTTGCTTACTTTACTAAAAAAAAAAAAAACAACAACTAAATTATGTAAATCTATTGTGTAGACTAACTTAACTGGTATCTGCCAGTGATAGGAAAACAGTATCCACTGCTCTGCCTTTGGTTTTGACCTTGCAGTTCATGTTCTTGCCTTGTGTTTTGCTGTGTGGGTCAGTTGGAATGTTTTGTATGACCCTGCCTTTTCTCTGTTCCATTTCAGAAGTAAATAGTGTTAACTTTTTCACTGTTAACAAAAAGGAATAACATACTTGTTTGAACTGTATTTATTCTTGAAGAGCTGCATGACTGTCTAGTAGTAGAATAGTAAAACTGATTATACTAAACTGAATGCAGTCAACTTAAGACAGGATAACTGAAGCTAGAAGAGCAATGTAGAATGTAACTGGGAGTGATGCAGAATATAGAGAACTGATTTTGCACAGAGTCTGTGGGTCTGGCAAGGTTCAGTGTAGCATTGAAACCTGAAGATAAAACTGTTCTTGGCTAATGGGTGTGTTGTGTGCTCTCAGCTTTAGAGCAAATAAATTTTATATGATGTGTGAAGTAATGATACAGGTGGGTAAAGGAATAGCAACTGGAGCTTGTTTCTGTGATGTAGCTGCTTTGGCAGAAGTGTGAATGCGACTGTGCAGGATCCGAAGTTGTATCCACAGACAGAGTGGCTGCCTTCAGGTTGGCATACTGGTCTGTGGATCAGGCCTATTGCTTGATCTCTTTCTCTCCATGGCACATTTTTGGTTTTGTCACAGCACAGTTATTTCACAAACCAGTTAAAGGTTTAATGGTTCTCAAAAACTTACAGTGGGTTGTCTCTGAACCCACTGTGAAGTGATGGAATAGAGCATGCAGTACAACTAGTGTAAAACTGGAGCTAATTTTTGAAGGAGTGATTTTGTCTTCTGGTACAAAGCCTCAGTGTCGGTTCATACTTTGGTCACAGCTTCAGTGATACTTCAGTGTTTATGTGTCTCCATAATTTTTCTCATTGAGTGGGCTTGACCATGCTTTGAATGTACAAGGAACTTCACAGGATTAAGCAGGATATAGGAAATTCTGTTTCTAAAGCTGTAATTCTGCAGTTGTGCATATAAAGGCAAAGCCAGAAGTAGGCAGATTTGATTCCTTTTCTCCCTAATAAGGGTACCATGAAAACACAGTTAAGGGCTTGTTGGATGTATATTTATATTGTGTAAATATAATGTTCTTGAAAGTGAATTTGCAGCAATTCTAATGCTTGTGCTTAACTTTAGGCATGTATTTTAAAGTAGTGTCTCATAGGTAGCATTCATATAGCTAAGAGTTGGGAAGATCCTCCATGTGGGCCACAGTAAAACTAGTGCATTTCAACAATTTCATGCAGCCTTTCACCTTTGCTCCAGATGAGAAAGAACAGGTATATAGGTGCACATTCTGTCCAAACATAGCAAGTCTTCAGTGAACATATGCAAGGTTAATGCTTGAAGCAGTGGAAAAAGCATGTTATGGAGGGGTTTATGCCACAAATGGGTCAGGTTCCTTGGAAGAATGAAATTTGAGTCGCCTAGAAACAGGTGGAAAATTCCCCCCCAACTATTTTCACAGGAGAGTTTTAGCTTGGGTGGGACTCTCGGGTGGAAAACTAGGGAGGAGGGGGGAAAAAGTTAAAAACTTTGCAAGGAATGGTCTTGTGCAAGACTTTTTTGTAATTCAAGCTCTCTGTTAGTTTGACATGCTGTATGATGTTGTCCTTGCTCTTCTAGGACCACCCAGTGCCCCTGCAGAAGAGCGATCGGGAACACCGGACAGCATCGCTTCCTCCTCCTCTGCAGCCCACCCACCTGGGGTTCAGGCACAGCAGCCACCCTACCCGGGCACACAACCACAGACTGGGCAGGTGGAAGGTAAGCAGCGTGTTTTCTGCTATGTAAAGCGTGAATGATGGTGTCTGAATCTGAGGGATCAGCAGCTATGACTTTGTATTAGCAGCCCAAAGTCAATACCAAATGACAAATTCATCTGTGCCACTAGGCAGAAAAGTTTTTTTTTTTCCTGACATGCTGTTCAGCATAGAAACAGGAGATGGAGCAAGAGCCTTATGTAAAGGTAGGTGATGTAAGGTGAAGAGGATTTTCATGGTACTGTTTTCTATTTGCATCTGTGCTCACTTTACTGTAAGGCAGATTTATATAGGCTGCACATTACAGTTGAAGATTTTAGTTTGTATCATGTCCTGTGTGTTGTGTCAAGCTTTTAGTCAGCTAACGGTTTGTTGGCTTGTCTAGTATGAATTAAGAATGTTCTTTGCTTTTCATTTCTAACGAAACAGAGCCGCTATTTCATTGCTTCCTTATTATGTACAGCTCTGTGCTAGTCAGATTAAATCTTGTGATTATCTCATTGCATTGTAGTTTTCCCATGTAACCCTTGAGAGCCTCAGTTGGCTGTCCTTTAAGGCTTAAGGTCTTAACTCTGGTGTGCAGATTCCTTTGTGCTATGCCCTTTTACATATTTTTTTTACTTCTAAAAATAAACCTATTTAGAGGTTTGCTGTGTTTGGGCATCATTGTTCTACTGATCTTTTTGAAGAGCACTGAGCCTTCAGATCTGTATAGTTCTGGATGAAACTGTGGAATTTCTACCTCTGTATGAAGTACAACGTAAAGTTGTTTCTGTGCAAGAGTAGAAAAAAGTTGCAGCACTCTGATGCTTTCTGTACTGACATAGCGCTGAGACATTTGAGAGGCATTATTGAGGAGGATCACAGGATCCACGGTCACTTGGTCTGTGTTACCTGATGGGCACCGTAACATTCTGACATTGTCACAGAGCATTTGAACAGTTCATAGTTACGGATAATATTTAAGCAAGCATGAATGCTATTGGTTGCAGTGAAGCTTATAAAACACTTGTTTTGCTGCTTTCAGCTCTGTGGGTTTTCTTTTTTTTCTTTTTTTTTCTTGCTTCCCTAAGAATTATTTAAGTGATAAGCAGAAGCATCAAGAGACATCTTTGTAGTTTAAAGACGCATCTGTTTGGTGTTTGTGTGTAGAAGGACTTTAGGAAAAAAGTGGTTTGAGTTCTTCTGTCAGCCGCAAGAAAACTTGATATTCAAAAAAAGTATACCCTCTGTTACTGCATTTGCATGTTGATGTTAAACTAGACTGAAACAGATGAAATGCTTTAAAGCACTACCAGCACTAGGTTGGAATCCTGATTGGCTGCTAACACCAGGGAAGGGAAAAAGTACTTGTTTCAGCAAAACTCATCATACTTGGGAAAGAAGTTGTCTAGGCTCATGTTTCAGGCTCATGTTTCAGAGTAGATATAACGATTTTTCTGAACTTGGATTGAGGAAAGTAGTGTTTTGGTGGGGATTTTTTTGGTTTTGGGGATTTTTTTTAGTTGTTTTTTGGGTTTTTTTTAAACACTAAACTGTGCTATGCCTTTGCCCAAGTCCTTTTTTATTTTTAGGTAAAAGGACAACAGCAGTAATTGTGAAGGTTTTGGTCTGCAGCTTATGTAGTTCTTATTATTTCCACTGAATACATTAAGTATTGATTAGATTCACTCTATGAATAAGGTTCAGTTCTTGAAGAGATCCGAAGTCATTATTGCACTTTGTTCATCAGCAATACTAGTGGCAGCGCTTATGCTGTGTGCCTTTATGCACATGGTAAATAGTGGTCTCTTACCAAAGCTGGGTAATATGTGTATAATTACCAAAGTGGGGATTTCTCTCTCTCTTTTTTTTTTTTTCTTTTTAATTTAATAAACTAAGTTGCTTTTACCCAAAGTGTTCAAAGACTTTACTTTAAAACGGGGAGTAGCTTTCCATAGTTCTTCAGTGTCTGACAGCACCTCAGTCTAGTGGTAATTTGGGGACCTGTGCTGTCCCATGAGAACCGGTGCAGGACCATGGCCCAGCCAGATCTTTGGATAAATTTTTTGGTGGTTAGGTTTTCAGCAGTTTGGGTTTTTTTTTTTAAACACTAAACTGTGCTATGCCTTTGCCCAAGTCCTTTTTTATTTTTAGGTAAAAGGACAACAGCAGTAATTGTGAAGGTTTTGGTCTGCAGCTTATGTAGTTCTTATTATTTCCACTGAATACATTAAGTATTGATTAGATTCACTCTATGAATAAGGTTCAGTTCTTGAAGAGATCCGAAGTCATTATTGCACTTTGTTCATCAGCAATACTAGTGGCAGCGCTTATGCTGTGTGCCTTTATGCACATGGTAAATAGTGGTCTCTTACCAAAGCTGGGTAATATGTGTATAATTACCAAAGTGGGGATTTCTCTCTCTCTTTTTTTTTTTTTCTTTTTAATTTAATAAACTAAGTTGCTTTTACCCAAAGTGTTCAAAGACTTTACTTTAAAACGGGGAGTAGCTTTCCATAGTTCTTCAGTGTCTGACAGCACCTCAGTCTAGTGGTAATTTGGGGACCTGTGCTGTCCCATGAGAACCGGTGCAGGACCATGGCCCAGCCAGATCTTTGGATAAATTTTTTGGTGGTTAGGTTTTCAGCAG